>NW_015388029.1:187285-204181 GCF_001527695.2 Protobothrops mucrosquamatus
TACAGAATAGATCCATTACAAATAACATAGTTGAATTGATTTTTTTCTCTCTCCTGTCTGAATCTATTTTTCTTCCTTGGCCTGAAAATGCAACCGAATTTACATGGCAACATTAGGAATAAGGAGTTAGACCAGTGGTGGCGAACCTATGGCACGTGTGCCAGAGGCGGCACTCAGAGCCCTCTCTGTGGGCACGCACGCCATGCCCCAGAGATGGCAACTGTCCCTCTTCAACCAGCTGCCCACTAACTCGCTGAGATCCCACATGGCTGGATGCATCTCAGCATCCATGCGCTCGCTGGCCTCTGTGTGCAGGGGCCAATGGTGTCAGGCAGCAGCTGCCCTGGCCCCTGCCTCACCTTGCCCTATGACAATGGCACCCCCGCCCTGCCTCGCCTTGCCTTGCCTCACCCCGCAGGATGAGCCTCCTGCCCACCGCCCCACCTGCCAGAGACCCCCTGGATCTCTCCCAACCCTGCCCAGCCCCCACAGGCATCCCTCCCCATGAGCAACATCGAGGTGATCACGCCCACCTTGGCCACACCCACCCAATCTGCCATGACCACCACAGCCACACCCACCCAGTGGGCCACGCCCACCTGGCACCCGGCGATAAATAAGTGGGTTTTGGGTTGCAGTTTGGGCACTCGGTCTCTAAAAGGTTCGCCATTACTGAGTTAGACTAAAAGACAAAACATGGTCCACTGGAGAAGGAAATGGCAACCCACTGCAATTTCCTTGCCAAGAAGATCTCATGGACAGTATCAAAATGGTGCTGGAGAAGACTCTTGAGGGCCCCTTGGACAGCAAGGAGATCAGACCAGTCAATCCTAAAGGAAATCAGTCCTGACTATTCTTTCGCAGGGCAGCTTCTGAAGCTGAAGCTGAAATGCTTTGGCCACCTAATAAGAAGAGAGGACTCATTGGAAAAGACTCTGATGTTGGGAAAGATTGAAGGCAAAAGGAGGAGGGGATGGAAGAGAATGAGATGGTTAGATAGTGTCACTGAGGCAATGAACATGAATTTGGGCAAACTCTGGGAGAGAGGGAGGACAGGGAAGCCTGGCATGCTATGGTCCATGAAACTGAGAAGAGTCGGACACAATATAGTGACTGAGCATCAACAAAACCTAAAGAGCCAGTTTGGTCTAGTGGTTAAGGCACCAGACTAGAAAGTAGGAGATCATGAATTCAAGTCCTGCCTCAGTCAGGAAAGCCAGGTTGGTGACTTTGGGCCAGTCTGTCTTTTTCAACCCAACCTACCTCACAGGGTTGTTGTTTAAGGGAAAATAAGAGGAGGAAGTATGTTTGCCAACTTGAGTTATTTATAAAAAAATAATAAAGGTGGGATACAAACAAATAAATACTTTTCCATTCATCATTTTTTTCTTTTCTGAAAAAACAGCCATTTACATGAACCACTATTAAACTGCTAGAGTTCATGGACAAGTTCAATAAGACCTATATGTAACATTGATGGTTCTCTTTCCCCCTCCGGATAATTTTTTGAAACATTCTCTGCTTTTCTCTATGCCATGTAAGAAACATTGCTGTAAAAATGCTTCAATATTTGTATGAGCTGTTGGATCAGTTCACTCCTTCTTGTTAAGAAAATCCAGGATCCGTCACAGCTATCCCCTCCTAACCCTAACTTTAACTGCTCTAAGTTTACACATCTGTGTATCCTAACTGGACCTCAAGATGGTTTGCAATTGGAAGTGATGATATGAGTCATTTTACTGATCTGCTACAGGCAAACAGGAAAGCCACACAAAGCTTCCATCTTCACATTTTTGAGCCCATCCAGGTATTGATTTCCTGAGTCCTGCTTTGGACTTATTACAATGACTGCTTTTCTTGCAGGCTGTTTGTAACAGGCTTATCACATTCATTACTTCAAAATGTCTTTAAAAAAAGGTGTCATGGTGTAATCAATCAATCCTTTAATGACAATGAAAACTTCTTTTCATGTTCATATTGCATAATACCATAGTTATGGTATTCAATTCCGTTCCTCAGTTGAATCTGACCAGATTATGCATTTATATTACTTAGTATTGATTCTGCTTCACCTTTCAAAAGAAGTAATGGTTAACCCAGAGAGAGGGACCTAGAGGTCCAAAATGTATGATAACCTCAAATATTTAGCTCAAAAGTAGAGACTGGTGAATATTTCATGTCAACAGCCCATCCATATACAGAAATGATTTCTTTTGTTTCGTGGGCTGGGCCAACCAATCCCAGCTAGGAGAGCTAAGCCACACAACTGAGTCTCAATTCATAATATAGCCAAAGTCACCTTGGTATCAGCCTGACAAAGGGTGATGATTCACCATTAGTAGGGAGTTGGGAGTTCATAACCATATGAATCTTGTGGAATGGAGTTTCTCATCCTCTTTTTTGCCTCACAGTTCTCAGTGACTTCTGCAAAGCCAAATTCCAAGAATTGGAGAATTGGTAATTGCCACTGAAAGACTAATCCTATGTACATTAAAACTGTCCTGTATAGTAGACTTTGAACTGAAAAAAAAATCATTATTATGACTATATAGTTAGGTCAACACAAAGGTACAGAAACTCTCTCTGGTATCTGATAAGAAGAACCAGGGCTTTTTTTTTTGCCATAGAACGCACCGGAATGGAGTTCCGGCACCTTTTTTTGACAGATTTTCCAGAGCTGCATTCTTTTCCTATTGTTGCCCTTCCTATCCTTGTTTGCTTTTGAAAATGCCCCACTGGTGGTACGGTGTGAGTGGGGTCCCCTCTGGTGCTTTCTGCCTCCTCTAGGAGGAGCCATGAGGTGCCGGAGCACCACAGTCAGAGCATTGCTTGATTGGCTAGGTTGGACCATGTGGTGTGGAAGCCGATGGTGGCGGTGGGAGACAAATAAACATGGAGGCCATCTTTCACAAGAGGGTGAGTGAGCCTTTTGCCTTCCCTTACAGAAGGTGGGGTGTGAGGTTAAAAAGAGGTGAAGCGAGAGAAAAGAAAGGCGGCTGGCGTGGAAGCTTCCCCGACAGCGAAACTTTGCTGTTTCAGTTCCTTGGGTAGTTCAAAGGCTGGGATGTCTACGAAAATCTCTTTTTAGTCTTTTACACTTTATATTCAAACTGCCGAGGGGAAGAATAAGAATAAAGCCAATGACTTGTGATTTGGAGGTAATATTATTAATAATATATATTATATATTGGTCAGATGTAAAGGTACACCTACAGTATGAGGTTTAATCAGATCTATTTATTAAATTGGGTTTAACTTAAAGGTAAATTAAAAGTAATCTGTTCACTGACAAAATTTCAACTTTAATTTGTTTCAAGTCAATATCGATATTAAACTCCAAATGTAAATTTTTCCACCTTGTTTGACAACTTCTTAAAAATAATTTAATCTTTTACAAGCAACAAAATTTTGTTTTATTGGGCCAATTTTATTCCACATAGAAAGCTGACATTTCCACTTATTAAACTAAATGGGTATGCCAGTGGTAAATGTCCCAAAAGATTAATAAAATGCCTTCTTGTAATTTAAAGCCACACAATGTATGGTAACATTAATAGTAGTAACTTACCTTGAACAAAATCCTAGTCTTTTAGATATACTAAAAATTGAACAGGTTTTTTTTCAACTACAAAGGTAAACCTTGTAGGGTAGGCAAGGCGGGTTGTATGACATGTGTGAGTTCCAGCACTTTTTTTTTTTTTTTTTTTTACAAAAAAAGCACTGAGAAGAACAATAGCATCAGCATAACTATAAATCAGAACTGAAGAATCTTGGTTTCCATTAATTCTTTGTGGGTTCCCTATCCTGTTCTGGACTCTAAAGAGCTTGGAGCAACATACATATGGAGATGATGAATTGTCCCATTTTATCTTTGCCACGATCTTCTAAGGTGTTGGATGAAAGACAAGAGGATTGTGAAAAGCAAACACCTAGAAAACTTGACAAACTTTAAAAAGCCGCTCCAAATCTGTGAAATTAAGTAATGCATAAATGCAATAAATAAATAAAAGGATGCTGTCAAGTTACAGGTTCGCTGTTGTAATGATTTTTATATGAAAAACAATACTTGCTTCTTCTCTCTTACAAAAATATATTTTGGAGAAGCAAAATCCAGGGTTTGACACAGTGTTCAGTTTTTCTACACTTGGTGACATCTGAAAGGGTGCAAGCATTCCTTTTGACCTACATCCTTGGCAAGCGCTTTAAATTCCTTTGGTCTGATTAGTGAAAATAGTTACTGTATTTAATCAAGTACAAACCACAGCATTTTAACAAACCGCAAATGGTCAGTGTCTTTTTTAAAATAAAAGGACTGGGAGCATGTACGTTTTTCTATGCGGAAGACATAATTCTGTTTAAAGGAAAGTGGAGAACACCTTCTGAAAGTACAGCAAATTTCCTCCATAGTTCTTTTGCTACTACTACTTCCCTCCTCACAGTTTATCATCATCATCATCATCATAACTTGATACATGGTAAGCAACACTAGAAATAGTCATCAAAAACAAGCTATGCATTTCAGACCAGCTAAAGTCTTGCTGGGTCACCTCAGCATTGTAGGAACGAGCAAGGAACACCAGAAATGTACATCAAGAGTATAAGTTCCCAGCAGGGTCACCCAAGATGTATAGGCCATCCCAGCTGCTCAGCAGAAGAAAACAGGCACCAGACAAGACAGCAACAGGAAACTGTTGTAGGCAGATGATCACTTCAGTTATAACAGCTAAGCCATCAATCCGCGCTGCGTAGTAGAAGACAATGATAAATTGGTCCACCTAAGCTTGTGGTAAAAGGTATTTCAATATTAAACATGCTTGAAACATGCAAACATAATCAGGAAAATATATAAATGCATGATAACTTGAATAATTATTTATTTGCATAAGAAATATGAAGTTGTAAGCTTTCAAACAAATTTATCTCGCTTTGTTGTAATAAGAGACAAACATTCAAGCTGTTGTTTTGTCAAAGCAATGTAACGTTTTTCTGCACCCAAGTAGCAGCATCTAAAAATTTCATTTTTAGAAAGCTTTCCTTCTATGTCAGCTGTGTTTGGAGCTTTCCTAAATATTCTCCTTTTAAAAAAAAAGTCAATATGTATTTTGAATTTTCAAAATGTTTGGCAAGGGATAAACTAGCATTATAGGATGCTGCAAAAGATATCAACCATTTTGATTAAACACTTGAGAGTCTGTGTTGTGAAACCCTGATTTTTGTGGTGTAGGGTCATTCGGAGCTGTAGCATTGAGGTATCACAACACAGAGGCTGAAGGGTTCCTTCCCTTTCCACTTTTGGATAAAGGAAGAATCAACCAACAAATGGCATTTGGCATAAATAAATGCAGCTTGTGTGTTTAGCACATTCTCCTACATTCCCTCTGATGCCACAAGTTTTACAGAAAAGCGAAAAAAAGGTAAAACTTGACATACGACTACAATTGACCCTAAGTTTCCATTGTTAAGCAAGACAGTTGTTTACATTTTATCCCATTTTATGCCACAGTTGTTACGTGAATCACTGCAGGTGTTAAAGGCATTACTAACATGGTTGTTAAGTGGATCTGGCTTCACCAATGACTTTGCTTGTCAGAAGGTAGCAAAATGTGATTATGTATCCCTGGGACACTGAAACATTATAAATACATGCCAGTTGCCAAGAATCCAAATTTTGATTATGTGACCGAGGATGCTGCAATGGCCGTAAGTGTGAAAAATGGACATAAGTCATTTTTTTCAATGCTGTTGTATCTTCGAACAGTCACTAAACAAATGGTTGTAAGTCAAGAACTACCTGTAGTTCTGAATGACCTCAATATGATATTGAAACTCATAGTAACACCACAAGAGTCCCCTGAACTGGCATTAGATAGCAAAGGGACCCAACTTTTTCAGAAGCATATTTATTTTAAAAAACTGTGGGAGACCAAATATTATTCTGTTTACAGCTATAGATGAAGAAAACACTGCAGAATATCAACAATCATCATCACTGTTGCAACACATTCTGAGTCAGAAACCTGTGATTATAATAAGCATAGCTTTATTTCCTGTCTATCTATTCCTAAAAAGGTTTTTGGACTAAGCATCTTTGTATCTGGTCCTGACAAAAATTAGGATCTCCTAATGAGAGAAGGTGTCAGAGGCATGTTTAAAAAAAAAATCAAGATGGAAGCCAAAATCCATCCCTTTTACATGTGATGCACAATACATATAAAGAGCGTGGGACACAACTGCCATCAATCAGGCTCATGTTTACATATAGAGATTAAACCCCAACAATGAATGGAATGATCGGTAACCGGAAATGTAGGCCTTGTGTTATGTAGAAATTAAAGCCACCACAAACCCGGGTTCATAACATTAGACTCTTTCCAATGTAGTAACATTCCTGTTGGAACCTAATATAGCAAAGCTCTCAGGGACAGCGTGCAAATAACAGTGTAGCAACCAGTAGCAAGGTTTGTTCCTGAGAAATGAATGGCTTTAAAGTTTTGGCGATTATTAAGTCAAAGTATGTCAAGAACTGGCCCTTAGACTACTCATGCTTTCTAGAATCTAAATATAATTAAAGTTATTGGAATAAACATGGAGACATTTGAATTATTAGCACCTGACCCCGAGAGTTAGAGTGAAGGCTCAGAACCAAACTTTATTTTTATGATGTAATGTAGGGTGAAGAACATGCTATCCTTTGCCCCCATTTTAGGTCTTACAGTTTCTCTTTCACCTGCAAACTTCACCAATGGAAAGGTCTAAGCAGGAGCCATAAATATTTGGAAGGATGGATCAATACATTGTTCGGCTACCCCTAGTATCCAATGGAGGATGTGTTTCTCTTTTCCTATCGATTGTCTGATATGGGTCATCTGCAAAGCCCAAGCAGAGAATTTTACTGAAGGAAGAGCAAAATAAACATTTACCAATGCAGTTTCACTTGCTCCAAAACTAGAGGCAAGGGTTCATCCGGAGCTTTCAAATTGTTAGGACCAAATAGGGTCCCTGTAATGAAACTAGAAAGGCCCTTTCATTTATCTTATTCAGACACCATCCTTCCAGACTATATTACGACATTGTCTTTTTCTACAGCCCCTGTATAAAATGTGATTTAGGGAT
Organism: Protobothrops mucrosquamatus; assembly: GCF_001527695.2. NCBI lineage: Eukaryota > Metazoa > Chordata > Lepidosauria > Squamata > Viperidae > Protobothrops > Protobothrops mucrosquamatus. Next base: position 194,399 of record NW_015388029.1, read on the forward strand.
TTCTAAACACACACATAGATAAAAAGGAAGATTTGACTACAAAATTTAATTTCAGTAACAACAGATGTTATTTATGGAGCTTTTTCCAGGGAAATGAAGCATGGCTCAAAAAGATAATTGCACCTGAATTACACTGCAACAAACTGTTACAGATAGTCCTCGGTTTACAACAGCAGTTGAGACTGGAATTGCTGTCACTAAGAGACCTTGTCATAAAGCACAACGTCACATAACAGTCTCGGTTGCTGCAATAAGCAAGGACCTCATGTAACCAAGACTTCTGACTTCCTGCTGGCTTCTCCATTGACTCTGCTTGGGAAAAGCCAGCAGGGAACAATGGAAATCATGATCACACGACTTGCTGTGACATCATAGTTGTGAGCCAGGAATTGAGTGCTTGGATTATGACCATGTGACTGCAAGGGCACTGTGACAGCCACAACTCAAGGTTGTAATTATCATTCCTTCAGCATTGTCATAAGTTCGATTGGTTGCTAAACCCTAACTTAGGATCACTTGTAATATAACCAAACTCTTTATAAAGAGAGTGAGAAACTTACTTGACTGTATTTTGGTGGACTTAAGTTTCTGTGTACAGTAAAAAAATATACCCCCAAAACTGTTGCTACCTTTTTTGCTTAGTAGTATTGCTCCCATCTTGAAAAATGGCTACCACATTTCACATTGTTAGTTATTATGTTCAGCTATCTGAACTGTCATGGCTATTCCAGAGTCTGCACAGTCCGATTTCATTTGGGATTCAATGCCAAATTTTAAATTTAGGAATCCATGTCACAATTACCATTGGAAATCAACAAACTTTTCCCTTCCTATTTGAGAAAACAGGATGATTTTTTTTCAGATTTACAGTAATAATCTCAGCCAAATACAGTTAGATATCAGACAAACAGATTTAGGTTTATGTATCTTTAAATTTGATACTATAACAGGAAATTGGAGAATTGGTCTGTCAGAAATCTTTTTAATATTTAATATTAATCATTATGTTCAGAGGCAGTAAAGCTCTGATTACCAGAAGCAGGGGAACAGCATAAGATGATTTGCCTAGAAGTATTCAGTAGTCAGCTGAAGAGATAAAATGAACTCTGTGATGCTTATTTTTTTTTAATAACCCCTTTAGGTATGTATACAGTACTATAGATTTCTGTTTCTTAAAAACAGCACACCGTGATATTAAGCTTCTCAGAGTGATATGCAAAGTATCTATTATGTATTCATAACTGTAGTCATTCATTACCCATGAACGTTTAATCAAGTGATTGTACAGTTTTATGTAAGTGAGCGATACCCCAGTTATCAAAGTTTTAAAAATAAATTCTGTGTATTGCCGTTTTAGCAGTACAGAGCTCATTTAAGAGTGCCACATGAATTTTTTTCTCATTAATAAATTATATTATTTTCCCTCGATATTTTATTAAAATGTACTTTTAAAAATATAAATATATATTCTTTACAGATTGCAAGCAAAAGATGCTTTTGGAGAATACCCTCATTTTCACAAGCAAGACATACAATATGTCCTCAGTGCCCAAATTATATTGATAAAATGGTGTGGGGGGGAAAAAGTAGACAGGCTAGAATAATAATATTCATCAACAGAACAAATAATTTGTTTTATAAATATTTTATCTCCTGTACATTATTGCATTGGGAGCCACAACTGTATGCAGCCATCATTCTATAGGAAAGTTTAGAAACGCAAACCAAATTGAGATATACATGAGTGTGAAGGGAAATGTGTGTATGAATAATAAATATGTCAGCTCATTATCTGATTGAACAATGTGCACAATCTCTTTAGTAAACATATAAATGATGAAATGTCTTTGAAGTGGATATTTAGCAACAAGGCGAGAGGGGGGAAATAACTGAATGCAAAATAAATTAAATAAAAATTGTAAACAAGTCATCATCTTACTTATGGGATATATGGCTTTGTTACTTCTGAGTCCTTCAAAATAAAATGATAAATTAAAGACATTAAATTTTTCAAAAAGAAAAGTTTCAAGGCTGAGCTGTGCTTCTAAATATTTGCACTGCCACTAAAATGATTTAAAATCAAATGAGAGATAAATCTGCAGCGTTACACAAGATGTACTCATACTAAGGCCTAAACAAGACACATATTAAGGAATGGGAATACATTAGGTAATAAGAAGTAGCAATCCACTACTGAAATGTTTTCCGCAAACTAACTAATTCTCTCACTCAACTTTTGTGGCACACCAGAATCTGCTGACCAGAATATGAACAAGTTGGCTTCCAGAGACCCATGTATACAATTCTGGTTTTTCAAGTCACACAGGAAAATATTCCACATTCCTTCTTTACAAATCATAATATCCAGTTAAAAACAGACATATGAACCTTTGATATATTTTGTGCACAATATATATATATATATATTTGTAAACCAGGTATCTGACCTTTATTTAAAACCCCCACAAGCCTACGGATTCTAGATTGCAATTCATCCCAATGAGCTTTGTAACTTATTTTCTGGGGACGGAATCAAGCACAAGATCTTAAAAACACAGTCTTGTTATAAAAAAAAAAACAAAGGACATCTTGCTCTCATCTTCTTTTGTCATTGTTCCAAATGGCCAAGGTTATGCCTTGCTTATTCCCAATTCAGTAGGGAGCAAAGAGGATAGATGCTGGAGTAGCTCGGAGAGGCCCGTGTCCTGCCCTTAGGAGAGCTGTGGGTATCGCAGAAGCCTGGAAGAGAGCCGCAGAAGGTCGTGGTGGGAGAGTCAGAGCTGTGGATACAGCCGCAGCTGCAGCAGCCAGAGGAGAAGAGAGAAAGGCAGGTGCCAAAGGCTTAAGAATATCTTTTTGGAAGGCCAGCTTTGCCTATGGAAAGAAGGGAAAGAAATACTGCTATAAGTGGTTGATTTAATAATAATAACAACAACAACAATAATAATAAAGTTGGAAGGGACCTTGGAGGTCATCAAGTCCAACCCCCTGCTCAGGCAGAAACCCTATACCATTTCAGACAAATGGCTGTTGTTTCTTCTTAAAAACTTCCAGTGTTGGAGCATTCACAGCTTCTGGAGGCAGGTTGTTCCACTGATTAATTGTTCTAACTGTCAGAAAATTTCTCCTGAGTTCTAGGTTGCTTCTCTCCTTGATTAGTTTCCATCTTTGCTTCTTATCCTGCCTCCAGGTGCTTTGGAGAATAGCTTGACTCCCTCTTCTTTGTGGCAGCCTCTGAGATACTGGAACATTGCTATCATGTCATCCCCTCCATCCTTCTCTTCATTAAACTAGACATAGCCAATTCCAGCAGCTCAGTCCCCTGATCATCTTTGTTTGCTCTTCTCTGAACTCTTTATAGAGTCTCAACATCTTTTTTATATCGTGATGACCAAACCTGGATGCAGTATTCCAAGTGTGGCCTTACCAAGGCATTGTAGAGTGGTATTAACACTTCACGTGATCTTGATTCTATCCCTCTGTTAATGGAGCTCGTTTAAAAGGTCTCCTGACACAGCTTTTAATTTCCTGCTCTTGCCCCTGGCACCTTTCCTTTCTCAATTTCAGGCCAGGAGGTTAGAAATGGCTGCAGCATTTCATAGCCATTCTTGTCTCACATTCAGCTGCTGGTGAATCGGCAGAGCTTCCTGGATGTGTTTTGGGCTCTGCTGCATTCCATTAATGCAAGATAGGGAGTCCTACTCCAAATTTATGCTGTATAGTAGTTAAAGTGGCAATGAGAACAAGGTCAACAACAGAAAGAAATATACTCCGAGCACTTGGGAAACAACTGCACCTATTCCAATAAAGCACAGTCGGTTCCTCAGACAAAACAGCGACAGTGTAACATCTTATGTTTGAAGAAAAAGGGAAGGTGGTCTGGTTGTTTTCTTGTAGATGTAAATTAGGTATTTACCTGGGGCTTATGCTGAAGCGTGCCCTATTATGACTTCAGCTTTTTCACCAAGAAACTAATAAGCTAATAAAACCTGAAGGACTTCAATTTCATTTTTATAATGAAGGAGGCATATTAGTTTTCTGTTTGGTTTTAAAGGTCAGCTGAAATGTGCTATACATTAAGATGGAAAATAACTGTACCTTGAACACTCCTGACTTAACAAAAAACTAGCTTCCTGAAAAATAATTGCCATTGAATTTGGTGGAGAGTCTACTTTTGAAAAATGTACATATCTCTTTTCTAGGCATATTCATGAATGTAGAGAAGGGTATCAAAGCTTTTCAATAGGATAATCACACCAGGCAATACTTACTGCTAGAATGTTTGGATTACGCTGTAGTTTGTTATACGGACTGTATTTCGGTTTTGTAGGTTTCCCTGCAACTCTGTCCTTGTGCCTCCTGCTAGAAATGTGCTGAAAAATCGATATAAATGTTGTGTTTAAAACTTATCAGTTGATAGTGTGACCAGTGTATACTCTCCAAGTAAACATATCTACTTATTTCAGGGGAAGGTAAGTTGACGAAAGCTCAGAGAGGTAATTTATAGTGGATATAAAAAGTCTACACATCCCTGTTAAAATACCAGGTATTTGAGATGTAAAAAAATGAGACCAAGATAAATCACCTCAGATTTTTTCCCCCCACCTTTAATATAACATATAAGTCGTACAATTCAACTGAAAAATAAAATGAACCATTTTAAGGGGAGGAGGGGAATAGCAATAAAAAACAAGAATGATGTTGCTGCAAAAATGTTCACACCCTTTAATAAGTAGGGATGTGGCTGTGTTCAGAATTAACCAATCACCTTCAATCTGATGTTAAACAATAGTCAGTACACATCTGCCATCAGTTAAAGTGATTCTGATCAAGCCCATGTAAAGTTAAGCTGTGCTAGTAGGATTTTTCTGACATTTACCCAGTTGCTTCTTACAGCAAAAGCCATGGTCTGCAAATAGTTTACAAAGCATCAAAGGCCTCTCAATGTTGGAAGGTATTGGGAGAAGGGTAAAAAAAAAACCAAACCAAGGCATTGGATATCCCATGGAACACAATGAAGACAGTCATCAACAAGTGGAGAAAATGTGGCACAATAGTGACATTACCAAGAACTGGATGTCCCTACAATATTGATGGAAAAAACAAGAAGAAAACTGATCTAAGAGGCAGCTAAGAGCCCTACAACAACATTTCTGGCAAGTACTGATTATGTACTACATGTGACAACAGTCTCCATCTATTCTTCATATGTTTGGGCTTGTGGGATAGGGTGGCAAGACAGAAACCTTTACTTACATATATTTTTTTTTTGCAAAAATCTATATCAAGTTTGACAAAGGCATGTGGGAAAATATGTTATGGTCTGATGAGACTAAGGTTGAACTTTTTGGCCACATTTCTAAGAAATATGTTTGGGGCAAAAACAACACTGGGCATCATCGGAGGTACATCAAACCCTCAGTGTAGCATGTTGGTGGCAGTATTATGCTTTGGGGCTGCTTTTCTTCAGCTGGAACTGGAGCTTTAGTCAAGGTGGAGAGAATTATGAACAGTTCCAAATATCAGTCAATTTTGGTACAAAACCTTCAGGCTTCTGGTAAAAGTCGAAGAGAAATTTCAACATGACAATGACCCAAAGAGTACTTCCAAATCAACAAAAGAATAGCTTCACCAGAAGAAGAACAAAGTTTTAGAATGGTTCTTTCAGAGCCAGACCTGAAAATCTATGGGGTGATCTGAAAAGGGCTGTGGCCTAGAGACACTCTCTCAATCTGACAGATTTGGAGCGCTTTTGCAAGGAAGAGTTGGCAAAGATTCCTAAGGCAAGACATACCATGTTGATGGGCTCCTATTCCAAAAGACTAAATGCTGTTGGAAAATCAAAAAGTGCTGCAACAATGTATTAGTTTAAGGGTATGCATGCTTATGCAACCATGTTATTGCAGGTTTTTTATTGTTATTTTTCCCCCTAAAGGTTTTGAGCTTGTTTTTCAATTGAATTGTACAGCTTTATAACTTGCATTAAAGGTTACATTAAATTCTGAAGTGTTTTATTTTGATCTGATTTTTTTCTATCCCAAAAATGTGGCATTTTAAGAGGGGTGTGTAGATGTTTTTATATGCACTGCCCATACTGCTTATGCAGTGTATCTGCAGAAACAAGCAACTAATGCTAACATTAAAAAGCATAAAAATTAACATTAATTTCAAATATGTATGGATCAAGACTTTCCTGGATAACAATGAAATTTAAAGGATGTTTTGTACAATAAGACAGCAAGATAAATAAGTAGGGAAGATGTGCTGGCAGCCATTGTGTAACAATGATCAATCCTTTCCAACAGAACTGGAAATAAATTTATCAAATTTATGGTCATCCATCTTACACAAGGTGGTATACAATGGAACCAACAATTAAAACATATTATAAAGCTACTTAAAAGTTAAATAATTAAACAAGAACAAGATCACAAGAGGGTTAAAACTGGAATGTTGTATGTGATGTTTCCAATCCGTATAGTAAAGGCAACCATAGGCCACAATAAGCAGTTGTTCATTTGTTGGTTTTCCTAGCATGGAGACAGGCTGCTGTCATTTGCAAAAGTAATTGTTCTACTCAGTAACGACATGGCTATAAATGTTTTACCAATGCTGTTGACCAGTAACACATTTTGTCTAAATATTTTCAGCATGATGACAAAGGGGTTATATTTGAAGGCATATCCTGAGTTGAGTTTAGTGCTAATAAATAATAGGAGTACACATGGGAGATTTTTGATCCCTTTTGATCAAGGGATTAGCCTGTATCAAATTAAATGATGCTAATTAATGGAATAAATATGTAATATGTACAAAAGACATACCTGCTTAAGTTGAATTTCTGAATTGACATGGACATCACAAATCTCACAATGAAAAGTTTTGTTCTGTAGTCCCGAACCCATACTAGTTCCATGAGTCTTCAATCTGGATCCAGGCCGAGGATAAGATTTAATTGGACCAGCACCATTCCTAGCTTCAACCATTGTCTTGTGTTTGGAACCTGACAAGTCATTATTATAAAAGAATCAGAAAACTTTAATGAGGAAACAGAGTTTTTTTTAGTCATTGAAACATTTCTATTCTTTCCTAGATTTTCTGTTAAATAGGTAAATACGAATAACAAATTTATGGTTGATCTCAGTCCTTTTTTATACAGTGCTCTGCAGGTTTTGGAAATTTTCAAGACACTTCAGAACCCATTTACACAACTATGAGACTGCCAGGCTCTACTGGCATTGATCAAAGAATTGTTGCAGGATCCAATCTGGGTCGATCACCAGGACCAGAGGTTTTGTCTTTCGAGGTTTCAGATCCATCTTCAGCATGAGTCTGAAAGCTCTGAAGATCAAGTCCATCACGAGTCCGAAAGCTTGGAAGAAAAAAACCTCTGGTCCCTGTGACTGACCCAGACTGGATCTTCCTGCAACATTATTCTGGGACACATGTATTTATTAGTCATAAAAGGATTATTTATCACACCCTCTTACTACCAAATCATCCACAACTTCGTATGTAAGAAAAGCGTGATTCCTGAAAATTATTCCTATTTTTCATCTTTTTAGAATGTTAAAAAAGGATTCTAGAAAGAAAAGGCATTTTAAAGTAATAAAGTTATGCAGCAAAATGAATTGCTCAACTTCTTTATGAACTGATTTTTTTATTTCCATGTTCTTCTGTTGTACATAAAGGAGAAATAATGAATCATATTCCCTAATAGTACTAATGAGTACAGATTCATTTTTATTTTACTCTTTGACATATCGCTACCATTCCGACAGATATTTAAAATTCTCCTTCCAGCATTCTTGCATATTAGTTTTATCCTAAATATTTAATCACTTTTATTTTTAATGCCATTCACTCTGATTAGCCCTCTTCATCCACATTTAAAACAGTTTTTAAAAAATTCTATCCAAATTACTCTGCATTTTGTACTTCCTGTACATAGAAACAATCTTATGCTTTAAATCATGTATTTGAACAAGCAGATCTTTTACTGGGAGATGCTCTTAAGACAGTCATTATTCTCAATTATTTTTGAACCTCCAAAGAATCCAATCATTTTATATACTCTCTCATTTTGTTTATCCATATCCATTTGTGTCACCTGGCAGAGTTACTCCCAGATCACATTTATTCAGAATGTTGCACAATTCTTTCAACAACATCAACCCTCGTTCCTCCATTATTGCCATTCACTGGAGCATAATATGCAACTGTTTCTAACCTATGGCTTCCTTCTTTCATATGCACCCAAAAGAACTTTGATATACTAATTCCAATTCATATTTTTCATATACTTTTTAGTTCATAGTTAATACTTCAATTTATAGTTAAAATTACACTTTCATTTTTCCGTATGTATTCATCAATTCCATTCCACAAGATCAGATCTCTTCCATTCCAATTTTCTTACATCCTTCCCCTTTTTAAATTTCATACTAAATAACTGCAAGTAACACATTATTGCCTGCATTCTACCAGTTAGGAGATATATGCAATATACTGACATACACAGGGATGCAAAACCAATCATTTTTCTCTTTTAAACCACTGTTATAGCAGAAGACAAGTTTTTCTGAAAGTTTTCAAGAAGTCAATTTCTAATATAGAGATCAATATCCCGTGTTTCCTTTACAACTTGAATATGAAGACATGCAAAGGTGAATCAGTAGGGGCAAGGTTTTTTTCCCCATTCACCAATTCTTTGAAATGGAGCTTTGAAAGGAAAAAATGGCTATAAATGCAGTAAATTAGCCATTCATGGTGGAGAGATTCAATAGTTCAATAGTCTCCTCTGTGATGACCATGGAAACTAGCTAACTTTCAGCCAATTGCTAAGGACAATGTACCTCATAGGTTTGTTATAAGAATAAAAGTACTGTATTATATACACAGCTTTGAACATTTAAAAAAATATCAAACACGGCTCTAATATAACAATAGAATTAAGCAACAGTAGAGTAAGAGCAAACTGTTTCTTTCTTGCTTTAGGAATCCTGTTTTGCATTCTAATCCCAGCATTCTTTTTATCTCTAAAATTTTCTAAAATTAATTTCAGAACTGGAGTGTGTAGTTCCTTCAATCATTTTTATGTCTCTCTGCCATCTACTGATGCACAGTATGATTAATTAAAGTTGAAGCACTTAATTGATTTGCATATGTGCTTCTGTGTATTAACACAAGCGGAATCTTAATACAATCAGCATACTTGGTTTTTATTTTTATTATTTTATGTTTAAAATAAAGATAAAAAGACAAGAAATCCCAGGTAATTGGGCTGGCAAGGGGGTAGTCTGCATACCACCTGTGAAAATCTACATGCCAGTAGCCTGTGGGGCACAACCCTGCATAGGATAGGAGCAGCCCTCTTGTCTCTTTCTGTGTTCCTCTTCCCCCTATCTGCCCCCTTCCTCCTCTCCACCGGAATGCGGAGGTAGGTTCAAATAACTTCTTAGAGAGCTCTAAACTGATTGCTTATAGAATTATATAGTACAACTCTGCCTTTTCCTGAACTACCTTTTTCTTTTGCAAAACATTACACAAAGAAGAATCTAGACATATGATTATTAGAATTCAACATATTAGAATTCAACATTATGGAAGCACAAGCAATAGAACACAGTCAAACTAGAGTCTTGGACTTCAAGAGAGCTAATTTCAATAAACTTAGAGAGGGCTTGGGAAGGATTCCATGGAGGAGAATCCTCAAGGGGAAAACAACACAAGAAGCTTGGGAAATTTTGAAAAGTGAGATAATAAAAGCCCAGTCTAGCACAA
>NW_015388029.1:205554-232822 GCF_001527695.2 Protobothrops mucrosquamatus
TCCAACACTGGAAGTTTTTAAGAAGAGACTGGACAGCCATTTGTCCGAAATGGTATAGGGTTTCCTGCCTGAGCAGGGGGTTGGACTAGATGACCTTCAAGGTCCCTTCCAACTTTATTATTATTATTATTATTATTATTATTATTATTATTATTATTATTATTATTATTATTATTATTATTATTATTATTATTATTATGAATTGACCCTAGGTGGAAACCAGCTTCCTTTGTTGATTCTTATATCAACATTACTTTTGGTCCTGATCCTAGATAAATGGGGCAAACAGAGCAGGCATGCATTTCTGTGTATGTCCCAGCACTATAGCAAAGAGAATTACATTTTTAATATTTTGTTATACTACTTATTTCTAATCCTGGATAAAAGAGAGGCTAACCTTATGGCACATAATTATAATCATATATTATTTCTAGCCTTGTTTTTATATACTGAAATTAGTAGCCCCAACATTTAGTCAAAATAGTCTCCTCTTTTTCTCTTTTTTTTTACAATGCATTTTTTCCTATTGGTTTGTGTGAGTGTAGCCATCCTGGCCAAAGTCAGGGAGAAATACATGAGAAAACACTGGAACAGCAAGATCATAGTAGAGAATGATTACTGCCAAAGCTGGCAAGTAGAGTACCATCGAAGGCCTTGTCATTAACTATAGAATGGGGGCTTTAATAAGGTGGATCGCAACAGGTTCTCTTGAAATCTTAAGTACTGAATCTCTTCCTCATATTAGGATGAAAAATACAGGGCTGAGAGAAACCATTTATCTGGACAACAAGGGCATTGGTGGAAAATAGGTTTATTAAGCATGTAATAGTATAACCAGATGAATAAGATCTTTAATAAAGAACAGAATTTATGCTTCCTGGGCTGCTGAGAGGCAAGAAGTTAGTAATTGCCACAATATATTTTAAATAAAACATCCTTTCCAAGAAAAAAAAATGACCCGAGAGACAAGAAGTTATATACGCTGCCTAAATTTTCTAAAACATACAGGTATGCATTTAGTTATTTCTGGTAAAGACTCACCTGTGTTGTGTGCTTCTAACTGAGATAAAGAATTCACAGCCACTTTGCATAATGAACAATACAGTAATTTTTTGGCTTTCTCCTCTTCGGAAATGGCAATTGTAGTCCCATTTGTGCTCTTGGAAGAAACTGGCCACAAAGGTGTGGTTACTGTAGCTGCTGCTACTGCTGCTGCTGCTGCTGCTGCACTGGCAGACTCGGATATAAAGGTGACCGCTTCAGCCCTTGAAAGTTGGCTAGAGTCATTAGCTTTCAGAATTGCCCTATCTTAAAGAGAAGGAGAGAAAGAATGAATATGGGGCTGACAATTCTAGCAATACCATTCCAGCAATGCCTTGAAGCAGTTTTCCTCAATCTACGGCCTTCATAAAGTATTGATGCTATAATTCCCAGAAATCCCAACTTGTCAATGGTCACACTGTCGGGAAATTCTTGCCCTCTACACATCTGGAAGGCATGAGATTGCCAAAGTCCAATTTCTGACATCTTTTATGGCAATTTCTTTTAAGAGGAAAGTCTTATATTAATCAGAGTTTGATGGAACTCAACTCAGAAATCTCAACTAGCTCATGAAGGAAAAATGATATACCTAAATAATCAATGCCTGTATTCTTAAAATGATAATAACAGCTTTTGGATTCAACTACAACTATATGAAGAAAAACATCTATAAAAGAATTGTATTGGACAGAATAGGCCTTTCTGCTTGCCTTATAGGGGGTTGAATATTCTGAAACTTAGCGATAATGAGAGAATGAGCTAAACTGAAACAAAAATTAACATTTGAAGTATAGGCTATATGCTAGAAAATCCTTCCACTTTTTAATGCAACAGTCTGTCCATGTCACCTGCTTAAGTATATGCATTAGACTGTCCAGTTGCATATTTTCTTAGCTATTCTAAGATTGTTTCTTACATGGAATTTTACAAAATTAAAATTATCTATCCAAAAATTGCATGTAAAACTCAAAACCTTGAACAAAACAGGGCTTTGTGAAACATAAGTTAAGAAACATCTTCAAAGGAAATCTATCGGTGTTCCCCAAAAGAGATGGATTACATTGATCTTCTGGGGAAAAGGAGAATTGATCCAAGAATTGAAAAAAAAAGAAGAAGTTAACATTGTCATGCTAGCAGCTCTGTCTAGGGCAGGGGTCTTCAAACTTGGCCCTTTTATGACTTGTGGACTTCAACTCCCAGAATTCCTTAGCCAGTGTGCCTGGCTGAGGAATTCTGGGAGTTGAAGTCCACAAGTCATAAAAGGGCCAAGTTTGAACACCCCCGGTCTAGGGCTTCCCCATCACAGGAGGGCTTTGCCTTCTGGAGTTAATTCCAGCCCACGGGAAAACTTGGTCTTGCTTCTTTGAAATGTGACTCGATTCACAAGGATTCAACTTAGCTTATGTCATGAGGCAAGGGAATGTGCCTATATGGGGCCAATTGTTTCAACAGGATATGCTATCCTAAAGCAGGCCAGGCAAAAAATGGCACAGAGGTAATGTCACTGTAATTCCTAAGAGTATATATACTCCTGAGTATAGACACCTTGTGACCTTTCTGATTTATACTGACAGCCGGTTTGTTTTTGGAAGAGATAAAAAATGGACCAGCTGAGTTACTTCTTCCAAGTGACTGGGCCAAAGTTATTGAGGGCTTTAAAAGTAATAAAGACTTAAACCACAGGCCAGTTAACTTGAAATATCTTCTTCAGGATGGCTGTCCCCTCCTCAGCTCACTGAAGCCATCTAAGTGCTTTGCCTAAGGATTTTGTCTTAATGGCAGTATAGAAGCTAGGTCTGATCTAAAGTTACATGTGTTCTTCAGAATTTGCTTCCTTGATAAGGAGCTTTACTTAGCTTTGCGGTTTTTGTTTTTTTTAAATGGCCTTGAAACAGTCTCTTAGGCAAGCAGAATTTTAATAACTGATAATTCAAAATTTATTTTTAATACTGTATTCTTAAGTTTAGTAATCATCTTTTTATTGTCGGCCAGGAGACATTTTGCTAGTCAATGGTTTTATAAAGATTAATAATAATCAGTATAATTTATGATGCAAGATTGCATGTAACTGCAGCCATGACTGAATGTTCATTGTTATAATATCATTGGGCAAGAAATGTTGACCAATATATAGCATTTAAATGGTCTTGAAGGAAGCAGCATTAGATTTCCTTTACCTTGACTTCAGTTGAGCCACATGCAACCTGACTACTCTCTTTTAAGCAATGTGATGTTACTCATTTTAAGGAATGTGACGTTACTCAAAGCACAGAAGAAAAGTAAGAAGCAGTAAATAGAAGAAATTAAAGACCGAGGAGCAGAGAAAAGGAAATCTAACTAAATCTCTTTACACCCACATCATTTCTTTCTATCCTTGCAAAACATCCTCATTTCCACTACATGGAATTCCATGCACCAATTCACACATTGCATTGTTATTCAAATTTATTTCCATCTTTTTGAAGATATTATCAGCCCTATCCAACCATGACTTCTCACTTTTGTCTCTTCTTTCAACCCTTTTATTCTTAATGTAATTATTTTGTGATTTGATCTTCATTAATTCTCTGCATATTCTATGTATATGATCAAACGACTTCAATGTATTTCTTTCATACTAGTTGCTAACTTCTGGATTCATATTAACTCAGCACCCTTTAATTCTTAATCTTCTCTCTTCTTGTTTCATCAAACACATTCTGAGGTATCCTGTTCCTACTGCATTCAACATGCTGCTGTGCTTCTTCTGACATACCCAACTCTCGAATTCATATAATAAAGAGAGTATACACATACTTATACATAGCCATTTTTGTTTCTTCTGACAAAGGTTTATTCCTTGCAAAAGAACAACATGATATCCATTATCTTCCGATCCAAATTTGCACCTACAAGTTTAATAAATTATTATTTTAAAATTTGTCCTTGCATTTTCCCATCTTTAGTAAACACTCCACCAAAATGCCCCTTAATAATTTCTTCTTTTTTTGCCATGTATGTATAACTTCCAACTGTTCACATTACATATTTATTTAAATTATGTATTTTCCCTGTCAATACAATTACTCTGAAGTTTGATGCATTGGTTTTTGCACCCATGCTCCTCATTGCATTATGAAATCCATCTAATATTCACTGCAAACAATTCAGATCCTTAACCAACAAAGCACTTTCTGCATACAAAGGTCTGCACGTATTTATATCTCCAATCAATACACCTCTGTTGTCAACGTAGTAATTTTGTCTTATTCCATGCTCAGTATTGAATCATTCGTCCTTTTATTCCCATGCTTAATTTACTTATACAGTATAGCTGTCCTATCACATTCAGTAACCAACGTAAACTATTTGCTGCATAATTCCACCTTATTCATTTTATCATATGCCTTTTCTAAATCAATAAGCATATAGTAACTAACTTTCTCACATTTCTCAGCAACGTGTTGAAGAGCAAAAATCTACTCTGCATGCCCCCTGCTGAGCAAAAAGTCCTATTGCACTTCTGAGATTTTGCTCTTTATCACCCCATATACCATTTTTGATGAGAATTCTGCTGAGCACTTCCCTGACACACTTAACAAACTAATCTCCATTTACCATTCCTACTTTTTCTTTGTACAAGTGAACAATAACATTCTTACAATCATCAGGCAAAGATGTGGTCTTCACACGTGTTAAACAAATTGTGTAGCTATTCCATAAGCAAACCACCTCCATATTTTTATACTTCTCTGATTATATCATCTGCACCTACAGTCTGACCAATTCTGAATGTTCTCATTTAAGCATTTATAGCTTTACTTTTATTTATTTTTTCTTGAATGCCTGAATCTAGACGGACAAGAGTCTAAATGTTCCACTTCTTTCAGAGCTCTCCGACATTACAATCCCACCATATTCTCAACAGCCTTCTTGGGGAAGAAGGGGAGGTTGAAAATAGGGCTATAATTCCAATTGTGTTGTATATAGGTTTCTTCTTTAAATGGGAATAAACTAAGGTTCAGAGTTGCTGGAACCTTCCTCTTCTACAAATAAAGCCTGGATCCAACCTTTAATTCTTTCCTTGTCTGCTTTTACTAGCCAAAAGGGACAGTGATCAAATTCACAAGCAGCAGAGCTCACATTACTGAAGTCTGTCTACTTCCTTGAGATCCACAAGTTCACAACCCAAACAACAGTATCAGGCATTATGTTTTCCCATATAGAGTGAATACCAGCATATTCGTTAAATGATTGATCAAACTGCATTTGATTGGTCTTCTGCCTCACCTTCTCTTTCTGGTCCATTTTCTACCCTTACTACATTGGCTGGAATTCAGTAAGGGTGAAGAAGTCCTCCTCACCATCCTTATCATTTCCCTAGCATCTGTGCCACTCAAATATTTCATGAAAATAATGACATAGGCAGTGTGATGTCACAGTTCAAATTCTGTCCCTTACATACTTTTGTGAGACATCATGATGCAAGCACAAAGAGTAGTTTACCTTCTGACTTACATTGTGTCATTTGCTTTCTTATCCCACTGTGGGAACTTTTGTTCTAAATTATGCTATGTAAATTGCCTCTATTTTTATTAGAGATGTTTGATCTCTGAATCATTTACGGAGACTCTATTTACCCAATGTAGTACTGTAGTAGGGCATACTATAACAAGCTTTGGTTTACCTTTACCTTTGGTGCTATGCTAAAGATTCTTGATTAATGCTTATGGATGTGCAAAACCACAAACCATTTCAAGCATCTAACATGGCTGATGCCCAAACTGAAACATGTTAAGTTTGTTCTGGATATGGAACAAAATGAGCCTTCTTCTGGATATAGATAAAATACTGTTTTTTCTGAGCTTTTTTGAAGCTCAGTTTTTTGAAGCTCAGAAGGATTGGGGAAAGAATGGGAAGAACTCACAACTATTGGCAATGGAAGCTGAGGAGAAGAAAGGTTTGGAAGATAAGGGAGCATGTCAATGTGATATGCCATGATAGGATACTGGCAGTGGTGGCCAACGGAAGGAGGAACTATGGAAAAGAAAGCCTTAGGAATATTGGCTCTGTCACTCTGGGAGCTGTTAAGATAGAAGAGAATAAAAATGATGCACACCAGTCTTGACCTACTCATCCAGTAAAATCATTCTGAGCTTCCTTTTTGCTTGTTTTGTTTTGTGTTTTTCAGCTAAAACCTGGAACAATAACAACAAAAATGCTCTGGATTGATAGCCACAAGAATCAATCTGGCACAGCACCTTTTCTCTTGGAAAAGAATCTTTGCTGATGGTCAAAATCAGAGAATATGTTGCAATGACAAAATTAACACGACTGCATATCCATAACAAAAGCTTAATCAATTGAAGCAGGAATGGCTTCCTCATATGCAACACATTATACAGAAAGACAGATTTAGACATTTGGAATATGGTTTTTAAGAAATAAACAGAAGCCAACAACAATAATTAATGTTCATTGTAAAGCATAAATATGCAACTTGTGGTTAGTAAAAACTTAGTAATAATTCATTTGTTCCATTTTTATTATCTTTTATATTCTATTATTTAAGAATAAAATATTTTTTTAAATGTTCTGGGTTTTGTTTTTGTTGAATAGAAATATTCACAAAGTTTACAGAACACATTTTAGTTCTGGGATGAAAACCAAATACATTTTCCATTTTGTGTACATTCTTAGCTTACAGCAAACATATTTTAGCAGGATATGCAAATACACTCTCAGTGGTGGAATCCAATTAATTAAGCTTGATGATAGTGCCAAGGACAATGATCTTACAGGTATATTTGCTATATGTGTAACAGATTGGTATTTTCTACTACAGCAGTAAATGAAAATGGGATTACTCTCTGCAAGTTGGACGCTTTCATACTTGTTCTTTGTAGTCTGTACTATAAGAAGAAGCAGAGGCGCAGAGCGGGATTGCTCTCAATAAGGCTGGCGCACGCGAGTGAGCAACGCCCCTGCGTCTTCTTGAGAGCAATCCTGCTCTGTGCCTCAGCTTTCTTCTTTTTGGATGGAGAGGAGAAACTCAAGTGGCTGCTGCCACTTGAGTGGGGAGGACAACAAGGAGAAGAGCTGTCAGGATCTATGCCACCGGCCAGTCAGGCAAGGAGTATGTCGGGCTGGCTGGGGAAGGGAGGGGAGATTGTGGCCATTCAGGTGGCTGTTGCTGGTACCGCCACCAACAGCCTGGATGCAGGTGCAAGGGGACTTGCCCCACAATGCCTCCCCACTCAGTTGAAGGCTTTGTTCCTGCCCTCAAACTAAGGCCGGCGCACGCAAGCGAGCAGCAAACCCGGGGCATGGACGGCATTGGTTCCTGCACCCAGCCGACTCCAATTCCATGCTTTGCCCCATAGGCATTCAAACAAAGCAAACACTCGCCCCCGCAGAATTGAAGCTTCCAGGGCCATGATTCTTTTGCAGAGAATTTATATTTGAACTTGCGCAATATTATGGCACCCAGGAGCTTCCATTGTCGGCACAAAAAGCATTTCCAAGCCAACTCTCCTCTCCCTCAAAGTGAAAGAAACTGTGGCAGAGAGGAGACAGATTTTGCAAGGTAAGTGAGTCCGGCGTGACAGGAAGGGAGGGCAAAGCAGTTGTGGAGAACGGGGGGGGGGGAATAGGGTGAATGTTGCAGAGCCTCTGCGATCATTCATAAGGGCAAACGACTGCCGTGGTGCTGCAATATTCATAATTTTGGGACATGCTCGTAAACACTAGGGGGTGCTGATCGCGTAACTTTGAACGAGCGTTAAGTTGAACGCTCCTAATTTGAGGATTACTGTAGTCACTACATCTAATCTTATTACTTGCATTACAGTACAGCAAAATTTAAATCACAACTATCATTAATATTGACACACTTATAAAGGAATAATAGTATTCTAAATTATCTGTAGATAAAGTCTACTACTCAGAACTATGTATTAACTCCCTTTACTCTTGTATTAGCCCAGGAAAACTTGTGATGAAAAACTGGTAACACTGGAAATTCTAATATTGCAGCACTAGACAAAGGTTCTGAGCAACGACATAGCCAATGTTTCCTGGCCATGGGAGATTATTTGTAGAGGGTCTTACACAATACTCAAAGATGAATAGAAGTTTATTTTTTAAAAGTATGCAGTAGACTACTTCAAATAATAAATTTAATTTTGCCCAAAGTTCCAAGAAAAAGAGGAAAATATTGAGTTTTTTCCAATTCTTAATAAAAATGTTTATTTACACTGAAATCTTAAAACAAATAAAGCCATATTTAGCTGTAGGCAGTGTTTAAGGAAATCTGTTGTCCCTTATGCTGTTGAAACCTTTAACTATTTTATTAATAATTTCCCTTCAGACACTGATTAAGCAGATAAGGCTCGATTTTTTTCTAGTTTCATTTCTATTTTTCTATAGAAGTCACAAATATCGCAATAAATACTAAAACTCCCCAAAATGCAAGGCTATCTGCATTGAACCGTATCCCTTCTGCAAACATGCAATATGCTGGCATTTTTCTTTAATACTATTGACCAGAGACTACAAATTATGTGTATGTAAGAGTCCAACTTGCAGAGAGTACCTATTTTAATTTATTGCTCTAGTAAAAAAAAATCAAACAGAACTTCTTTTATTTCAAAGGAAAACCAAAACGATTGTAAAAGACCCTCAAGACTGCAGTTTATAAATACAGGAAGAAATAGCAGGTTCATGACCACTTTCTGTGCTGTGTACTTCTCTTTCTTGAAAATGTTGGCAAATCTAATCAGCAAGTAGATGGAAGAGTTTTAGATGACATGTCACTGGATCTCATATACTAAAATACTATATGTGGCAAGACATGCTTCTTGAAAAGTACAAGCCCTTCTGTAATCTGATTTGAAAATGCCTGAAAGGCCAATTACATCTTTTTCTATCATTTTGTCCTCTGAATACAGCACACTTATGCAAAGATTCACATTTGACTGAATCTAAATTCTCCTCCTTACTTGTTAGATTATTTTCTTAGGCAACAGTATGGCCCAATGTAAGTCTGTATCTTAGACCGATTTTCTTCTCCCTCAGCCTTAAGCTAAATCCTGCAGGAATAGCATCCACTCAAGCCATTCAAGGGACGGACTGGTCATTTCATGTGTCCTCTTTGATAGTTACTCTTACTTCCTTAGAAAACTCCTTGTTGGGTAAATCTGTTTTGTGTTTTGAGTGACAGTGAGTATGGGAAGTCCAAAGAAATCATTCTGTAAGAATAGTCAAAGATTAAGGTTTTTTTAATTTTAGGAACTTTAGTTTGATAATTTTTTTAAAAATGTAACCGAGCATTTCTGACTCCTGTAGCTGAATTTTTTAAATAAATATGAGGATGGAAAGTTTTAGTCTTTTTACCTAGACCTAGGAAGTCTCATATTTATACACTAGACCACAGGTCGGCAACCTGCGGCTCCGGAGCCGCATGTGGCTCTTTGAGCCTTCCCCTGCGGCTCCAAGGCCCCCTCTGCCATTTGCAGAGAGAGACAGAGACAGAGCTTCTCTCTCTCTCTCTCCCTCCCTCCCTCCCTCCCTCTCTCTCTCTCTCTCTGTGTGTGTGTGTGTGTGTGTGTTTGTGTGTGTGTAAAAAAAAGAGAGTGGACTCACGGTGTTCTCCAACGAGCTGAAAAGCTTACTGGGTGGAGCTCCTGCCTTGGCTGCATCTCTGCAGGAAACAGGAAGAAGGAAAGGCAGAGAGAGCTAGCTAGCCCAGCTATGCTGGCTCAGAAGTTCTGGAAGTTGAAGTCCATGAGTCATAAAAGAGCCGAGGTTGCCTACCCCTGAGCTTGTTGGAGAACAGCTTGAAGCCAGCTTGCCAGGTGAGCAGAAGATTGGAGAGAGGGAGAAGGGGGGAGAGAGAGAGAGGGAGAGAAAGAGAAAGGGAGAGAAAGAAAGAAAAAGAATGAGAGAGAGAGAAAAAGAAAGAGAGAGGGAGAAGAAAGAGAGAGAGGGTGAGAAAGAGAGAAAGAAAGAGAGAGGGAGAGGAATATATATATAATGGTAAAAAAGGATATTTGCAGTGTTATCTTCATTTTAGATATCAAAAGGGTTTTTGTGGCTCCCAGTGTTTTGTTTTCTGTGGGAAATGGGTCCAAGTGGCTCTTTGAGTGTTTTGGGTTGCCTACCCTTGCACTAAACTGTTAGATACACAAACCTGATTCTTCAGGAAGGAAAAATAAAAGCTTTGGAAAAGGGGATGTCCTTCTCTAATTGATACTCCCCAACCTTAAATTCTCATATGTACAAGCTAAGGTTCAGTAATTCTTAAAAACAGCATAAAGTGGCCTCAGAAATACTTAAGAAAAGGTGACCTAAGTGGTCAATTTGGAAGTGCAGCTAGACCTGCTGATTATCCAAACATGTAATTAATGCTTGATGAGCTTTAGCTATTGCTTGAAAGGGGAGGGGAAATGAAGAGAGAAGAATGGACTACGGCTCAAGTGACCACGCTGGCTGGGGGATTCTGGGAATCACACATCTTAAAGTTGCCAAAGTTGAGAAACATTGAATTAAAATATTGGTAGACTAGTAAAGGGTGCTCCATCCAGAGAAAGAGAGGAACATGAGAATGAAACTCCAAACAAATTTACCATGATTTTGTTTAATATAAGATGGGACAGTGAGAAACTAGGATAGGCTTTCAAGATTCTGTTATTCTACCTTATTATAATAAAAAAGTTTTGGAATCCCTGTCATGCTTATTTCTTGGTCTACTTCAAAGAGTTGTCACTATCCAAAAGAGAATAGCTTCTAGCACATTAAATCATAGAGAGGAAAGACAAGAATCTGAACTTTGATTTCACTGTAAATGGAGTTTCTGTTTGTTATACTGCAGTAAATGGAATTCTTTCTTAATTGATTTGTAGCTTTTGATCAAAGCATCTACTTCTCATAATTTTTTGTTTCATTGAAAGGCTGTTTATCTGTTTCTATTCCAGCTTGCAGAAAGAAACCTGACAACAGGAGAGCACTTGTATTCTACATGTAATTTCCTAAAACAGATATGGAAAGATAAAGTGCCTTTGATACTGGAGAATATCTAGCCTTGATGATAAATAACCATCAATAACTTTAGAAATTTATTGAATTATCCTTTTAAAACTCTTCTAAATCCTTTAAAGATATAATAATTTTATCTCATGCAATTAAGTCCCTTATTTAACTAGCCTCTGTGTGAAGAAACCTGAGTGCAACTGCTGCAGCTGATACCACATTTTGTGGTAATAAATTCCATACTTGTAATCTATGTTAAATATTTAAAAATGTAAATGAAAGTGATACAATGTAAAAAGTGTTGGATTACTAACACTTTTTATACCACTTTTTGTGGGTATAAAAGCATACCCGTGTCCAGAAGTACGTAAATCTAAAATATAGTTTGGCTTTCCAAAATTGCTCCAAACTAGGTGGTTTGATCTTTTTTGAGAAAATGGGAGAATACACATTGCTTCCTATTGGGAAATTATATTGACTTTTCAACTCTGAGATTTACTTCACAAATTATGTGCCTAATACCCAAGAGACATTTCTGCATAAAAATTAGTATGCTAGAAGAAGGTGCTCTGTGTTATATATAACCATTCTAAGACATTATATTTACCCAATGTAGTACTGTACAATGTAGTACTACATGTATATTTTGTTTGAAAAATGCATGATAGATAGCCATATGTGCTGCAGGTTATCTTATCTTTATTTATTTGCAAAAAATAAGGTGGAACTCTTATTAAATTTTAATTATAAAAGCAAGGATGCTAAATATCTAAATAATAAATACATTTTCTTTAAAAAAAATAACATGATCTAGGAGTAGAATCAAAGGAAATATTTAGAAATTGTGAAACCATAAATACTGTGGAACAGTCCCCCAAATATACAGAGCCTGGGAAATGAAAAATTAGGAATACATGCTGGAATTTCACAACTAAGCTCCTGTTGACACCAGAGGGAATAAACCATATGCTGAGTGGCTCACAGGGAGCAAAAGACTCTACATTTGTATTCTGAAATGCATCTCTACAGCTCTTTTATGTAATTCAAAATATATTCACTCATTCTCTTATCCTCTGTATTGCAAAGAAAAATACAAAAATGTGAGATTCAAATCTGCAGACCCTTTATTTTGAAGAGTATTTGTTTCAATTTAGAATGTATAATCAAAGGATCCCCCATTCATATTTAATAAGTGAATAATACATTTCACCTTCATGCTGCCTGAATAGTTAGGCACTCATTTTGTTTGAATCTGAGAGGCTCACATGTTTAATTCAAATTATTTGATGCTGAGAGGATTTGGAAAATCTATGAGTTCTATCACATAGAGACAATTTCACGTATTAGGATTGATATACTATCATCATCAGGTAGTCATTAGTGCTTTTCTTTGAATCTTTAAGTCAATCTTGACTTTTGGTGACTGCCTTGATTAGTCCCTGAAATTTTTTGGGCAAGGTTTTTTGGAAGTGGCTTGCCCTTGCCTCCTTCCTGGGGTTGAGAGAGACTGTCCAACGTCACTCATCTGGATTCGTGCCACAAGTGGGACTAGAACTCCCACTCTCCTGGTTTCTAGCCTGGTACTTTAATGACTGCACCAAACCGGCTCTCCACTTATGCTTTGGAGAGGTATAAATTGAGGTCAAATTGTAAGCTGTTTTATTTTAGTGAGGCAAATCTTCTTTCTATCAACCTTTCCTGCAAATCTTCTTGCTATCAACCTTTCCTGCCCAATGTCTCTTTTTGCTCTTGTGAGTTTATACTTAAACATTTACCTGATAAAAAGCAGTAGTTGAACTTATAATACATTATCTTTATATCAACAGTTTTTCAAATTTTGGGTTCCTAAAAAAAGATTTCATTAATTCATAAACATGTTTGCTACAAACTTTAATCAAACACTTTACCCTTCAGATGTGCATGGACTTTTACCTTCATACTTTAATCATGCCTTTACAAGGCACCTTGTAAAGGAATTAAATGGAGGGTTCTTGACCTCAACTTCACAAACAAGGTGTAGGACAAATCAGAACATGTACAGTTTATTCAGAAAACAAAGTAGCTGACACATTGACAGGGTATAATTCTAAAATAAATCTGGTTTAATTTTCCCTACACCGTAAAGAATATTGGGAAGCCTTGGATTTGTCACCATTTATCAGCTAATCTATTTTACAGGATTGTTATAAAACTAAAATATAAAACATTTACATTTATATCTCTTTTGAGCCTTGTTATTTTGTAATCTGTATTTCATGGGAATGGGAAAGGGGAGGAAATTATGTTCCATGAATAGGTACAACACTCCTCGCCTTACATCCATTCATTCAGTAACCATTAAAAAAAATAGATGTGTGATTGGCCTCGAAGGTTTTGGCCATTGCAGTACCCTCCCTTGGCCTCCCTCAACTCACGTATGTCCTGTGCTAGGCCTCCCAAGTCTTCCCATATCCCCTCCCCACTCCTTATGTTGAGTTCCTTATTTATGACCAAAATCTTTGGCAACTAATGATGTGAAAATATATATATGGAAATTAGAGCAGTAATTCTATTAAATCAGCCACCATACCAGGTGCTACTATAGGACAGTAGGGCATCTTGTGTTTTTCTTAACTAGGATAGCAGCCTGGAAATAAATTAATGGGAGGATTAATTTGGTAGTTAATAGTATCCTTTATTTTTTCAGAGTTGGTAACTTGTTAAATTTCATGGGCTTTTTTGTTTAGCTGTTTTATTATTTCATTGAAACTCTTTCTGATGTTCCTTTAGCTATTTCTGTTCTTTATTTTATTCTGTTCTTTATTTCTGTTCTTCTTTTATTTCTCCAGTACAACTTATGTGGTATTTCTATTTTTTATTCTACATCCAAGCACTGATAAAGACCAAAATTATTCCTTTTCTCTCTCCTCATTTATACTCATATTTTTTTATTGCTGACACATTATTTTCATTATTATCCTTTATTTGCCTATTTAGAAATAAAGCCCAGAGGGTGGAAAGCTACAATTTTATTATACACAAGAGATAATATATACTGCTAGTAAAAAAAATTAGATGCCCAAAATGATTTCAGTTGTATCATTAATATAATACTGTATATGTTACCTCCAGACTTTTTTCATTCAGTTTTTATTGCTTAACAGTTCTCTTCAAATTACACTTTATTATTTGTAATATTCCAGTCCCATCAGTGAAAATACAGTTTGATTCCTATCATCTTTCTGTCTAAAGGCAAATGTATTTGACTTGTGCTTGTAACATCACAGTGGTAGATATACGGGACCAAGTTCTATCTTTAGGCCAAAAATGTGATAATTCCTGCAGTTATCGCTAAAGGATGGCTATGAGGAGCCAGTGCAAGCAGACACTTGGCTGAGTTCTCTAAACTGAGTTCTACTTCTCAGACAAGAACAAGTACCCTGGTCAGTAGTACAGATGCCAACCTGGTCAGTTCTTCTTTGTAGAATGGGAAAGGGTGTCTTCACGTCAGATTACCCTGGCAGCTTTTACCCACCAGGAGAATTTCCTACTGTTTCTCTAGATTTTTTCAGTGGATGTTAAATGGAAATGTGATTAAATGGATATACTGTATGCTTTACTATACATATCTACTTATTCTCAGCTTACATAATTTGTATATGACTTAAGGCCTGAAATAATTTGTAATAGTTATTAACTCTTCTTGTAATCTAAGTTTATATTTTATAGGTGTATGTGTATATTTATGTACACACACACACATCTATAGAGCAACCATTTACAAGTGGTGGACTACCAGCAGACTTCAATTGTTCAATTATCGAAAAGTGGCTACTCAATATCCTTCCACTGCAGTTTAAACCCTAAAATAGGCCATTCATATTTAAAAAATAAATAGAAGAAAGATCTAAATCTCTTTAAAGGAAAAGTTTAGAAGAGGCCTTCAACACCCACATGAGTACTATGATCACACCCATTTTATGGATCTCAGGCTCTATAAACGTATTTTCTTCATTCCTGATTTATGACATAAATCTTCAATTCCTGTAAAGTAGGCACCAATGTTTTCTTCCAACATGTATTATAAGTCTGCTTCAGTTTTAAAAAAATATTTTTTCCTTTTAACCTATGGTGATAAAATCCACTTCAGATTATTTGTGATTCAGCTATTGATCCTGATATACCTGTTGATATCTATAGCACAATTTCTAAGGTGCTTCATAATTCCTTTAGATTATATTTATACATTTACTAAGATAAAGGTTAAGAATATGTTCAGTAACAACCACCATTCAAAATAAATTTAAAATCCATTGCATCTCCCCCCCGGGGTGGAGCTAATTATATTTTCATGGTTAGCTTTATAAGAACTGTAATACTGCAGATGATGCTTGAACTTTACCATGGATTACAGGATTATACAGAAAGAGCATTCTACTAATTATTAAGCGAAATACAGGAAATATGGGCTTTTTAAAATAGAGAAGAAATAGTAAACTAAATATTATTACTTAGAAGTTGCAGATTTATTATAATGATTCAATCCTCCACAGAGAACCCCAGGGACTTGCTCATACAAAAAAACACTTTTCTGCCCCCTGATTCATTATCCAGAGCCCCGCTAGCACACTAAACTAGTAAAAGGATCTATCTGTGAAAGTTAAGAGTTTTTGCCCATTTCTCAACTGCACACATATAGCTGAGTTTAAGACTGCTGGCACATGATTACTGGATTTGGAGCTCAGGATTGTTGGTAGCTTCCACACAGCCTTTTTTTTTTTTTTACTAGTCCTCTTAACTTTGATCCTGCTTGCCAACTGTGGGGGAAGCTCAATTATACCCATTCCTTCCGCTAACAAATTAGGAGGAAGGGAGGATCCTTTAGTTTTTGACAATAGTAGAACCTAAAAGTAGGAAAAAAGTTGAAGGTGAACATATCCTACTCGTTGCAGTTTTGTAAGCAGCCCTTTTTAAGGGTCAATATTTATAGATTGGAGACAGCAGGTTTGATCTTTGATATTATATCAAGACTGTGCAAATAAGATATGATGTGAATTATTGCGATAGGTAATATACTGCAGGTTACATAAGCATTAATTCCTGCTTTGGGAAAAAATAGATCCTATTCACCTCTGCCTATGTAAATTAAACTGTGCTATTTTTAATAATTAGTCCAAGATGAGACATAAGTATGTATTAACTACCAGTGGCATAATAAAACAACTGATATTTATAGGTAGCAAAGAGAATGCGCTTGCGGCCATTTAAAAGCAAACAGCATCACACTGAGGGCTAGTGGAAAATATAATATACAATCTCTCTTCCTTTATTCATTTGAGAACTACCATTGGAGGCAACTTTTAACACAGATAGCTGAATCACTCTATCTGCATCTCTCCATTAGATATGCTGTCAGTATTTGCCAGTCACTGGTCATTGACTAAAAGTTTAATATATATTCAACGGGGAATCAGGAAGAGCAAATGAAGCTTCATAGGGAATCTAACCTACCAGTTTTAACAATCACTTTCCATTTCAGAATGGAGAGTCTTTTTTTTTTAACTACAAATTTAGTTTTTTTTAACTATAATTTTACTACAATTTTACTACAAATATTGGCACTGAAATAGGCAGAGAGCATCTAAACAAAAATCTCACATAAATCAAGAAGGAGAAGCAAAGAATGTATAGAATGAAAATTTCATTGACCTGATTTGTTAGAGATGTTGGCCGGGACCGGCGTAGCAGAGCCGTTCAAGTTAGTCATTGCGCTGTTCTTGGAAGCACTTGCTTTTGGTCTAGTTTTCGTTGCTTCTAGTGCTTTGACTTTCTTGGCATGTTTACTTCCTTTGTAGTGGGCCTCAGCCTGGCTCTACAAAGGAGAACAAATCAGGCTCAACATTCATACTTGGTATCACTCACAGATGAAAAGGTTGAAAAAGAAAAGTTATACAGCTTCCAAAAACAGGCACTATATTCTTTTGCCTAAGAAAAGTTAGTAGTGCTTCATTATTAATATTGTTGCAGGATTTCATAAGACACTTTTCTGACTTTAACCGAGATTTTATTGAAGAGCATATATTTTCATGGATTACAGCAAAAGGATCAACCTCCTTATTCGTTTTTGACTTATATTCTACTACAGTTTTAATCCATTGCAGGAAATTAAATGAATCAGATTTGGAAATTAGATATTTATCTGACTATTAAGGGCCCAATTTTACCCACAATTAGAATACAATTCTATTGAAACCAGTATGAGTTTGCATAAGGTTATAGCATTTGTATCAGCCTTTATGAAAGCATACTTGTTTGTTTATGATGGTCTGTGCCTATTATTAGTCCTGTACAGGACTGCACAACTTGGTGAATATATTATACCACGCATTTTTGTGGGCTATGTATATGGCAACTCCATTTTCCTGCTCTGCAGCCATCCAGGTTTTATAATTCCAGGCTTATAGTGAAAAAGGGAGCCTCATTGAGCCTCTGGGACTTCAGCCTAAATGGTCAACAAACTCTAGTCAGCTTGGTAGCACATAATGAAATCTATATAGTTACAGCATAAGCAAGCATATTCAGTTTTACGGAGACAGAGCATTTATTACGAAGGAGCAATTCCTAAAAGTTCTAATGGAAGATGTTCATACTCTCATTTGAGACAACTGAAGAAATGTTTTTCACTTGTCCCACAGAAATAGATCTTTCCCTAAAATAATTATGAGGGCTGGGATCAGAAAGAAGAATCAATGTAAAATTACAAAATGAATAAGGATAATAAAGCTATACACATGGAGACTTTCTGAGTTATACTTTTTCTGTGTAGGTATATATGGAGTTACCCTGCAGTAAGATGGCAGCCAAAATATTCGATAAATAAATGGAATTGTAGTATAAATTAAATGTATGAGTATTTGTCAATTTTTTTAAACCAATCCCCTCTCTAAAGGTACATCATCTTTGAATATATATGCAGAATGATTATTAATGAGGATGTCCAAGGCCGTCTTAACAACTAAAATAGCACCACAATATTGGGGAAACCATTTTTCTGTATTTAATAATAAAAGTCCTAGAAGACTGTGGAAGAGAATGTATCCTAGAAGACTGTGGAAGAGAATGTATCCGTTACTATAACAGATATATTTCTGAGATATTTTTTAATGTGAGCAAAGAATTAATGTACATTTTTTTTTAAAAAAAAAATAAAAATTAAATAGCATTGTACAGTATACCCATATGTTTAAAATAACAGAACACATATGTCTTTATTGAACTGTATATATCAACTATATATTAATAGCTAATATCAGAAGGAAATGTAATTTTGCACATAGGGCAGGATACCTGTCTTTAAACAAAATAAAAATCCCGTTCATTTCAATAATTTTTCCTCTGTATGGAAATGGAAAGAAAAAAAATATCATATTTATCATTAAAGTAGGACTAGACTTCGGTGGCACACATAAAGAAATACAATGCACAAGGTATTAGTTGTATCGTGCAATCTGCTGCTAAGAATAATGCCATGGCTGACATGCATTAGGAATACCACCTTTTGACTGCTTGTGTTAAATTGAAAGCAAGCCATTAAGCCAAGGATACAAGCTTTTCTAGGCGCCAAGGATACAAGCTTTTCTAGGCTCCAAACCCTTCAGGGTGCTGTTAACACTATGTTGCTATAGAAAGGATGACTGAATTAGTCTGAGTGCAAGGAGGTGCCGCAGAACAGTCACTCTGGGACATAATGTAATAAGGCAACCTGGCCACCTGGGTGTAAGTAAGTCAAACAAATGGAATGAAAAGGAAGATGCACATACTGTATAGATCTGTGCTTAGTAACAATCCTTGCCACATGTAAATAACTTATCCACAGAATCAGTGCAAGTAAAACATCCATTAAGATTCAGCAGTTAGATTAAGAAGCAAATAACACCAAACACATTTCCTGTTCTTAAAAGAAGAAAACACTGTATTTCTATAGGACCAATCGTGTTTACTATGTAAAACTGCACAGAAAATAAAGTTAAAATTATATGTATACACAAACACATAATAATCGATCACTAAAATATGGACCACAATAAAGATTGTTAAAACTATTACAAGGTTTTCAGTTTTATTGGTATCATACAAAGGAGATGGGAAACTGCTTAATCAACTGGTGTTTAAGAACGAGTAATTCTTAACTTGTTTATCCAAAAGAAAATTCCTCTGAGTTCAGTAAGGCTGACTTTCTAGCAAGCAAATATTATAATTCTTTAATAAGAATTATATTAAATATAATTATATTGTATTGTATTATATTATATTAAATATTAAGATTCTTTAATAAAGATTGTTTTGCCAAAACCATCTTTGAAGTATATAGTACTTAAAGTGCCACTAGATTATCCATATGTTATATAGCTTTTACTCAATGGTGTGTAATAATATCTGCGGGATTGTTTATATAATAGAAAAAGACGCTTTATGCCTCCATGTTTTCAAAAAAGTATTTTTTTCACTAGTTTTTGGAAGTACATTAACAGCAATTGTACTAACCTATTACATACAGTACTTATGTATTATATAATGCACTTGTAATTATAATTATTATAAAGTTATATACAACATTTTTCTGTTGTTCCAAAAGCAGTTGACATATAGGAGCAATAGTAAACTTGCCTATCTTTGCAATAGCAAGCTAACTATTTGTTGACCAAGAATAGCTATGAAATCCTGAATTGCATAATAAAAGTTACACTTAAGATGTTTCCAGTCGCTACTTTTATTATGCAATCATCCTGCATTGTTCATTAAATTACATAAGATATACACTCAGACAACTCTGTCTTCCGTTGGAATCCATTCTGCATTTCTCTAACATGTTTTTTTCATTGTTTTATTTCTATAAGGAGAAAACAGAATCGCCGCACATCCTTTGACTGGTAGCTATAGGAACCATTTGTCTGGAAGCTCTTCTAACTTGTCCCTCAGGCCCAGCTATTTTTTTCTGTTCCTGCCATCACATTTCTGGGCACTGTTATTGCTTTTAGCTTTCTAAAGTAAAAAAGATGATGTGCTCTGTGAATAGCATATGTAAACTGACTGTGTCAATAGATATATCAGCAAAGAAAGAGAGGAGGTGGGAGTAGACTGCTCTAAAATTATTTTCTCTCAAGAATTTTATAAAAATGAAAGCAGAAAGCAAAAAGTCCCCAAGTGCCTCTTTTAACAAAATATTTTTCTATTACTTCCTTTTCAAATGTCAAGGACATCTCATATAAAATAAATTGGAGTTCTCCTGGTTCATTCATTATCTATAAGGAGAGAACAGAGCAATATAGCATTATTAAAGGTGGCTTCAGAGCCACGTGGGAAGCAATCTGAACTCTCCACTAATCAGTCAATAGTGGCCTTGGTCACTTTCTATTAAACCAGATCTGCTTGCACAAAACCTTGCCCTTGAAGCTGAGACCTCACCTTATAACGTAGGGTCAACTGCAAGTGTCAACTGATTACTGTATGAATTTGAAGCCATGTCTGGTTGTGTCCTAGATTCTATTCTTCTGTTCATTACCCAGTAATTTCTTGTCTGTGGAATTCCCAAACCGAGAGATCTAGCACTACTAATCAAAATGTTGAATGAATTATTCTATGTTTTACTTCTGGAAAAAAAATGATTGAAGAAGTGGTAGGTTAAGACAGGAAGGCTATAAAGGTATCTTCTGACCCCCTTGTAAATGTCTATGAATAAAGCAATGTAATTGTAGAACAAATTCTCCATTTGGAATATTTTTTATCCAGACTTTTTTTGCATCTACATTTGCTTTGAGGAATTCTTGATTTCCACAATCCTCTCTCCAGAGAAGATGCAACTTCAGGAAAATTAAGCTTTGAGGTACTCTGAACACAGCTACTCATTATGGATGGGTAGCAGTGGTGGGATTCAGCCAGTTCAGCAGAACCAGTTCGGCAGAACCGGTAGCT
The DNA here is from genome assembly GCF_001527695.2 of Protobothrops mucrosquamatus. Classification (NCBI taxonomy): domain Eukaryota; kingdom Metazoa; phylum Chordata; class Lepidosauria; order Squamata; family Viperidae; genus Protobothrops; species Protobothrops mucrosquamatus. The sequence goes on from NW_015388029.1 coordinate 226,555, forward strand.
AATTTTTTGTTGCCCAGGCCCAGAATGGACTTCTGGAAGCAGCATCCACACAGAGAACCGGTTGTCACATATTTGAATCCCACCACTGATGGGTAGTGTAATCCATGTCTCTTTCACTGTTTTCACTGTAACTTCATTCAGAGAATAGCCTACTCTACTGAAAAGATCCAAGGACAGAATAAAAAAACTACAACATGATAAGCAGAGGTGAACCTAAGACAAAGGGTTACTCCCTATAGAGATCATGTAAAAAGCCTTTCTGCTAATAATTGTGATGGGTGCAATCTTAATATTAAGCTACTGCTGACTTTGCTTCACTTCACTCAATACTCATTTATTGTACATGAAATCTATTCGAAGGACTCAAGCCCAAACAGATTTAAAGCTAATTATAACCTCATTTACATAAAAACATAATACAATCCTATCTATGACTACAAACAATTCTATTAATTTTATTTGGGTTCTTTCCAAGAAAGGTATGTGTATAAATTGTTCTAGACATCCAACTGATAAACACTTCAGTGCTATCTTTTTTAAAAAGATAAGAAAATCTACATTACTATCTTAAAAGTGGAAACCATCATCTATCCCAGAGGTCCCCAACCTTTTGGGCACCAGGGACCGGTTCCATGGAAAAAGGTTTTTCCATGGACCGGAGAGTGCATGGTTTTGTGTGCTGCCTGCATGAAATGGATGGGGCTTTGCTTGTTTATGCGGACCGGTTGCTGGCATGCCATGGCCTGGTACCAGTCCATGGACCGGGGGTTGGGGACCCCTGATCTATCATATTTTCAAAGTATTCACAGATATTTTTTAAAAAATGGAATATAGAGATCAATCAAAATCAGACCATCATGTGGATTCATTATTGTTGAAAATTGCACATTACTATCTACATACTATATACTATATAAGAAATACTGCTTCTTGGTATTATGGTTATGGTCGCTCATAGTAACTAGTAAGTTCAAATATAAGCTTCTCTTTTCTCTCTCCCTCCCTTTTTGTAATCCTTCTGTACAGATAGTCCTTGCCTTATGACTACAATTGGGACCAAATGTCTGCCACTAAGTTATGAGGTCGTTAAGTGAGTGGCGACCAATTTTATTAAGCAAATCCAGTTTCCCTCATTGACTTTGCTTGTCAGAAGCCACTGGGAAGGTTGCAAATGGCGATCATGTGACCCTGGGATGCTGCAACCTTAATTAAATTCTCTATTTTTCTTTCCATTCTTCCAAGAAATCATATAGTATCTGCAGCCACTGAAAATTTACAATGATCATATATTGGGTACTCTATAAATCAACATAGCTCCTTAGTTGTGCGTATTTTACTGCAAGTTTATAAGCAACTGATTCCTCTTTAAATTTTGAAAATGGAATTATAAATGTAAAGGCATTTTTTTCTGAATGACAAAAAATGCTTTAAAATGATTTTCAATGGAGCATAAGGAACTTAACTACTATTATTTTTTTATTATGATTTTTAGTTATTTTTATTTGCTTCCTGAAATAAGCCACTGTTTCTTTTACAGGTAGTCCTCGTTTAGTGACCACAGTTGGGACTGGCAACTCAGTCCTTAAAGTAAACAGTCATTAAGTGAAACTGCAACTGAGGATATACTCTTACTTCAGCTTTCTTTTGCTTTATAGAGCTGTGAAGATTGTAAATGCAAGGGCAGGTCATAAAGTTACTTTTTCATCATTGTCATAACTGCAAATGGTCACTAAACAAGGTAGTTGCTAAACAAGGATTACCTATATGTACAGATTTATTCAGGCATGATGGCTCAGCAGTTAAGGACACTGAGGTTGTCAGTTGGAGAACTGAAAGCGTGGGGTTCGAGAGCCAAGCTCCTCGCAACGCGCGAGTTCCTATTACTTGCCCCAGCTCCTACCCATCTAGCAATTTAAAAGCATGCAAATGTAATAAGATTAATAGGTACCACTTCAGATTATAATTACAAAGTAAAAACTAATGTCAACTAAAAAGAAAAAAGAAAGAAACAGAAGGCATAGAAAAGAAAAAAATAGCAAAATAGGAAGAGAAATAAAAAAATAAGAATATCATATAGAAAAGAAATATATAAAGAAATGCCTTCACCTTTCATCAAGACAAATATAAATAATTTTAATAATTTAGCACCTTTTCTTACAATACCACAGAGATCTTCTTTTCATATCCCATCTAGAAACAAATCCTGTCAAACAATTAATAATTTGTCATGCAGAAAACTGTCACATAAAATTTTGATCAATTGAAAAGAATTATAATGGCCCTGCATACATAAAAAAATAAAAAAACAGACGTTAGAGTTACCTTTTCTTGATTCTCACTTTGAGATGTTTCTTTGAACCCTAGTGTACCTTGTTATTTTTTTTCACTAAACAATTTCCTTCCCTACATCGCGCAATAAAATGACACACAGCAAATGTTTTACTTACAGCTGATACATAAATAGTGATATAGACTAGAGTTACTGTGCTTTTAGTAATACATTGCTCTGAAATCTATTCTCACCATTCAACGATGGAATCTTAATAAATATTATTATGTATAAGCCTGGTGCTTGTCTTCCTCAGCTGTGACTAGGCTCAATAATGACATGCAAATTAGCCAATTCCCACCCACTACTCTTAAAATATGCACAACATAAAATATCTGCCCATTATCCCTTTGATTAATCTGCCCTTTTAGCTTCATTCCAAGGCTGAGAAAAAGAAAGAACACACATTTGCAACTGAAAAAACAAATCAAAGCATGAAATTATGTACAAAAAGTAATCTATTTTCATAGCTATAAATATTTTAGATTTGCTCTTAATAAACAATAGCTATTTCTTTTCAAACTGGTTCATAGGGAAAAAAAATGAAAACCTCCCAACTGTAAAATGTTATTTAAAGCCGAGTTGATCTAAATGAAAAAAAAATCATATTCAGAAAGCATTGCTGACTGCGTCATTATTATAAATGTTTTGACTATAAAAGTGTAATGTATAGATATGAAACACAGCAATCTGCAACTATTAAGGAGAAATTTGAAAAAGATTAATCCAGTTTCATTTTTGGACTAAATGAATAGGCCTCTAGTAGACTATGTAATCAATTAGTTAATCTAAACTATTGGCTAGATCAGAGTAGATTTGAAATAATTTTGTTGTCCTCTACAGGGAAGAAAAATGCCAGAGCTGGAAAGAGGGCAACATAGCAGGGAGAAGATTTGACTGTAAACTATTGGCTAATATCATTATTGAATAATGACTATATGTTGTTCACAATGATTCTAGCTGACGGACTAAAAATAATTTTGCAATTATTTATTCATGAGATTCAGTGTGGGTTTTTCCCTCTTAACTTAGTTAAAGGACAGTATTACCAATGTGTTGGACATTTTGGAATATTTGGAGCAACTTAATATAAAGCAAGTCACTCTGATCTTCTTAGATGCAGAGAAGGCTTTTGACAATTTGAACTGGGCTTTTTTGCTCAAGGTTTTAGAAATATAATGAAATTATTTGGTCATCTGCAAATATTGTTATCCTGATCTTTAGGTCCAAAACTTCCAAAGTAATGGCAATACTGTGTATTTATAAATCTGATAGATGAATGAATGAGTGAATGAATGAATGAACTATTGCAACAATTTAGCAATATTCTATTTAAAAGAAGAACTTCAAACTTCTATACTAGCAGAAGGGGTGTTCTCCAGAAATAAGCCTTAGGAGTGGACCTATCAGCTCCAGCCATCAATCATGTCTAATAGTCAGGAATGGTTGAAGATCCAACTGAATCAGTGAAGCATGATAGATTTCTTGCATCTACTCTATATATGAAGAAAATAAAATGAGGATGTCCAGGAACAGCATAATTCTTTAACTTGAGTACAGTATTTGCCGGACTATATTTTGAGGATAATGTCAAAAATGTTAGGGAAAGAAATTCTGCATGTTATTTGATAATTGTATGCTTATGTATTATTGGGTGTATCTGTTTATATATGCCAACATTGTTTAAATGTTTAACATTACAGTTTCATATAACTGCAGCTATTAATTTGTGTATTTGTTCTGATCTGAGTACAAAAACTGGATTCCTTTCAATGTATTATGACAATTTTGTTTTTTCTGCAGCTGTGAATCAACTTATCTGAATCCCAAAGCTGAAACGGATTTGAGGCTATTTGTATTCATTCAGAGGGCACCTCCTTTTTTTGCTAGTGCCCCTGCTTGTGCATGTACATAGAGACAGCAGGAGGAACCCTCAAAGCAGCTATGTGAAGCCCAGAGGTCATGACTACTTTAATATTTTGATGAGCGTACTTTGCTTCTGCCAGCACGCTTTGCAAAACATTCCTTCTGAATTCTTTATGCAACACTATGTCACGATATAAATTTCCCCAGCACATCCTCCTCCTATTAGTTATTAACAATTGAAATTGGTTTATGGAAAAAAGCATATTGAGTTCTCTGATAGATTCAGTTATTAAACTGACTAGAAAATGGGCAAAGTGTGTGTCCCTGCAGTTTGCTTCCACCAAGAAATTGATAGGAAGAAGAAAAAAAGCCCTAGGCTTAAAAAAAAAATCTCAATGAAATGTACAGAAATTAGGAAATTTTGAAAGTTGAATAGTGAACAAAGAGGTCCTTATTTAAACAGTATTAACTACAGCCTGGGAAAACACTTGGCCTTTTCTAATGTTTCCTACTTTCTCTGCAGTTATGAGATATGTCCCTTGTGGTCAAATTTCAAACGAAGTGGAAATTTTGCTAAATGGCTTCTTATGTGCCTATCAAGTAACACCTACATTCTGGAAAACAATCATCCCTGTGATGCCTCAGATGAAAAGGGTTTTTCTGATGCAGCTGCTGCTTTAATTTAATGCATTTTAAGTATGGCTCTTTTTACAAGGCAAAACTAAATTTGGGCAGCCAGCAAAGCAGACTGCAATATGTGAACACGAGCAGTAATTTAATTCTGTTTGTCTCTCTTAAGGGGGAGTTTGTGACAGTTATTCTACCTGTGTGGGTTTTTTGCGAGGTTGGGCATATTCTCCCATATTACAGAGAACTGGACTTTACCCAATCCCTCAAGGTTGCTGGGTGCAACCACATCCTGTCATTTCCATAGATCAGTCAGGCCAGTAGTATTTTTTTCAACTAACTGGTGGGCTTCTGACTGTGTCTCTCTGGGGGCTGGGCAGAAGGCTTTTGATAGTTTTCCAAGTAGAAGATAAAAACTTTAATCAATTCACAGACAAAATTAGCTCTGGTTTCTCTACACCCCTTTGACCCTCATCATATTTTTTCCACCCATTTTATTTGGATTTTATTAGACATGCAGTCTTAGAGCAGTAGGGAATGGGGGGGGGAGAGATGCCATAAAGTTATTTTAGTTTATTTATTTTTTTTAAAAAAGGAGACAAAGCCATTTTTATTAATTCACAGCCAGATACGTGGGATTTGTGCAGGAGTGTGTGACCTGTGGACGGTGCCCAAGAGATGCTATTTGTATATAGAAGGCAAAGGTTGATTGCTTGATATCCTCAGGAATGAAGCATTAATTAATATGTAGACAGATATGCCCACAATTGAGTCAGTACACATGTTAACATAGATCAGAGAATGGAAAAGAGAAGAGGAAAGAATTCTGAGTCACATGGAGCCTCTCTTTTTTCCGCTGATTGCTCTCTGATGCCCACTTGGTTGGAGATACTAAAAACAGAGTGCAGAAAGAACCATCAATCCTCTCTGCCTGGAGGGTGTGGAGGGACAGCCAGCACTGCCCACCATCCTCTCCCCATCTCAATTTTTACTGCCCCTTGCATTTACTGCCCTTTGCATCAACTAATTAATGTGAAACAGATTATTAGTGAGAATAAGATGAACACAGGAAGCATAGCCAGATCAATGTTGCAAATAGATTAACTGTATTAAATAGAAAACAAAAAAACTTTTGTTAAAGGCTTTGTTAAATAGCTGGTTTTGAAGATAACTTTCAGCATATTATGCCCCTGCAGCCTGTAATCATGTAATATTTCTGTCATGTTGGAGCTGAAGCGTTCATCATTTTGTCAGCTCTGCTTGTAAAGCAGAGAATTACCTTCACAGGCTTCTTGAGATTTATGCTTTTAATTACCTTCTATCTGCTTCAATACCTTCCAAACTTAAAGAATCAATATAAATAGGCTTTTTGAAGGAGGGGGCACATTTGACAAAAATCCAGCTATACAACTGACAGACATTTGACATTATTTGACATTATTTATT
>NW_015388029.1:232996-284767 GCF_001527695.2 Protobothrops mucrosquamatus
TTGTCAGCTCTGCTTGTAAAGCAGAGAATTACCTTCACAGGCTTCTTGAGATTTATGCTTTTAATTACCTTCTATCTGCTTCAATACCTTCCAAACTTAAAGAATCAATATAAATAGGCTTTTTGAAGGAGGGGGCACATTTGACAAAAATCCAGCTATACAACTGACAGACATTTGACATTATTTGACATTATTTATTATTTTCCGGGTTTTTAGTACCAGCTGACAATTAGTGGTGGTGGTAGTAGTAGTAGTAGTAGTAGTAGTAGTAGTAGTAGTAGTAGTAGTAGTAGTAGTTGCTGTTTAAATCTGGCTATTAGGAATAGTGCAGGCAATGAAGATCCATAAATTAACAATTTGTAACAATTGTTGGAATTTTAAACTATTGTTGTTCCATTGTTTTAAAGGCTCCTCCTTATGCATTATTTTGTACTGGGCCTCAACTTAGGTTTAGGTCAGGGGTTTCCAAACCTTTTCAAGCTGCAAAATATGTTTTTTTTTAAAAGAGTCATGGAACACCTGATCAAGATGCAAAGCAAATGAGTAATTATGTAGTTACTTTTCATAATTTTGGGGAACTTTACAAAGTTCTTATGGAACCCTAGGATTCCAGTGAACATAATCTGAAAATCACAGGGAATGAGACTCCTAATCGCTTTGTTTTCAATCTGAGATGCTAGATATCGTTCTTAAGCCCCATTGCATGTAGTGCTACATGCACCCCTATTAGTACACAATTGATACTGTCAGCTTTGCCTGCACCAGTCATCTTTTGGAAAGATAGGGTGCCAAACTGAGATCTCCCTGGCTTCCTTCTTTAAAGTTTGATTGGCATTTTCATCCGATTCATCTGCTTAGTGAGTGTATAAGCAATAGAATTTGTGGACTGCAATGAGTTATATTTTTCCATTACTTGACATTATAGAGGTTGTTTCAGGGCCATTCGGCTTTCGACAAAACAGCTGGTGCAGAGCATAGCTGTCACATGGCAGATGGTAATAAAGCTGTGCATTCTTGAAACTGAGCTAGTTGTGATTGTTTTCTCCTCTGTTTTTATTTGAACTACCTCTGTTGGTGAACACAAACAAAGCACAGAAACACAACAAAGGTTTGAGTAAAACCTGCTGTTTAGAGTAAAATCTTACAAAAAAAAAGAACATAAAAGATTAAGTTTTCTCTTTAAATATTAGTTCAGAACTAAGAATTGGGTTTAGCTCCCACTAATTGCATGGACAAATGTCCTCTAGCTGAGAGGCCCCAACCTTTTGGGCACCAGGGACCAGTTCTGTGGGCAAAGATTTTTCTGTGGACCAGAGGGGGCGTGGTTTCGTGTGCTGCCTGCATCCAGCGGATGGGGCTTCGCTTGTTTGCACGGCCCAGTTGCTGGTATGCCATGGCCTGGTGCCAGTCCACGGCCCGGGGGTTGGGAACCCCTGCTCTAGCTCAATCTAATCCTGGTGACAATCAGCAGCTCTTCCATGAACGTTCCATCCACTGGTTCCGCCCCAGGCGCCTGATGGACCCGGAGAGGTTCCTGACGGAGCTTGGGCCATATCCTGAGGACCTAGTTCACGATTCGGTTGACAATCTGGCGGCGGCCTGGGAGACGGCCGCTGCCGCAGCATTGGACCGAGTCGTGCCTTTGCGGCCTCTGACCCGGCGCAGATCTCAATTGGCTCCCTGGTTTACCGGGGNGAGAAAAGGTGGCGGAACTCAAACCTGGCCACGCCCTCATCAAACCCTAGGACCGCCCCTTTAGAGAACAGGAATGCAAGTAAAATTTGGGAGGGGCTATTTCCGGTGTGGGAGGGGCTATTTCCGGTGCGGCTGGCCCGGAAAAAGGTGCCGGAACGCGGTTCCGCCGCGTTCCGGCTGAAAAAAAGCCCTGCCCCTATTAGTACACAATTGATACTGTCAGCTTTGCCTGCACCAGTCATCTTTTGGAAAGATAGGGTGCCAAACTGAGATCTCCCTGGCTTCCTTCTTTAAAGTTTGATTGGCATTTTCATCCGATTCATCTGCTTAGTGAGTGTATAAGCAATAGAATTTGTGGACTGCAATGAGTTATATTTTTCCATTACTTGACATTATAGAGGTTGTTTCAGGGCCATTCGGCTTTCGACAAAACAGCTGGTGCAGAGCATAGCTGTCACATGGCAGATGGTAATAAAGCTGTGCATTCTTGAAACTGAGCTAGTTGTGATTGTTTTCTCCTCTGTTTTTATTTGAACTACCTCTGTTGGTGAACACAAACAAAGCACAGAAACACAACAAAGATTTGAGTAAAACCTGCTGTTTAGAGTAAAATCTTACAAAAAAAAAGAACATAAAAGATTAAGTTTTCTCTTTAAATATTAGTTCAGAACTAAGAATTGGGTTTAGCTCCCACTAATTGCATGGACAAATGTCCTCTAGCTGAGAGGCCCCCAACCTTTTGGGCACCAGGGACCAGTTCTGTGGGCAAAGATTTTTCTGTGGACCAGAGGGGGCGTGGTTTCGTGTGCTGCCTGCATCCAGCGGATGGGGCTTTGCTTGTTTGCACGGCCCAGTTGCTGGTATGCCATGGCCTGGTGCCGGTCCACGGCCCGGGGGTTGGGAACCCCTGCTCTAGCTCAATCTAATCCTGGTGACAATCAGCAGCTCTTCCATGAACGTTCCAGGAATACTGTCCATCCACTGTCTTGTCATTCATTCATTTATTCATTCATTCATTCCCTCATTTTCATAATATATATTTTCATAATATATGGCAAATATACCTAATACTCCTTCCTCCTTCTGTTTCCCCACAACAACTCTGTGAGGCAAGTGGAGCTGAGGGAGAATGACTGCCCCAAAATCATCCAGCTAGCTTTCATGCCTAAGGCAGGGCTAAAAGTCACAGTCTTCTGGTTTCTAGGCCAGCACCTTCACCACTGCATCAAATTGGTTCTCATATATCCCAACTTGCCAAAAAATACTGTAGTTATTTCTTTTTCTAGGCAATCATATCCTCACATCCAATTTCCAATTTCCTTTTCAATTTCTGCTTCTTAATCTCTAGATACCGATCAGTACTTTTTTCTTCCAGGACCAACTGAGTGGTTCTTCTTGTATTACATGACACTCCTAGTAACCTTTTCCAACTTTTTAATATTGAACATTAGCCCAGATTTTTCGCTTTCCATTTTTACTTTCAGAATGAGCTGAGACTTTTATTTATGGCCTAACCCTAACTGCTTTTTTATTTCAAAAGAGAGTAGCTTCTTGTTCATTGTAAAGGTTAATCAGAGGAACAATAACACAATAATGTGTCCTGATACACCTATTGACCTTAGTGTGCTATATTCTAATGAGAGCTATACAGTAGCTCTGCTGTGTTCAATAAAGAAAATTCCTTTATTAAATTATCTTGTCATCTCCATTATCCATCTTACGTTATCTGTCTCATTATATGTGTATTTGTCCGTTGCTTTGATATTTCTCTTTCCACACAAGGTTCTATTTTTCATTGTAAGACATAGCACAAAATGTTGCTTGTGTGACAAACTGGTAGAATGGCACATGCTCACCTTTCTTTGATATAGGCATTTATACCAATCTTTCCCAATCTCTAGAATGTAAGTTTTGCTGTATATCTGTGGATATAAAATTGTTAGCACTTAAGCTGCTTCTTTTCCAATGTTTGTTCAATTTGCCTCTGTGCTTTTTGGTTCGAAAACTGTGCTCTATCAGAAAGTCCATTATTAGAGAGTACCTCATTTTCTAGTGAAATCTGTCCCATATACATTCATTCATTTATTCATTCACTCTCTCCTTACATAAGTTTTTGTCATTTGGCTCTATTAGATCTCTTATGATTACACTAACTTAGCCACACATTTTCTTCTAATTCTTCTAACTCCTTAAAAATATCTCATTTTCCTTTCTTGTTATTTTTTACCTATTTGCTGGCATTCTTTATTGATATATCTTTTATTGTCCTTTCTTGCTTGATGTTAAAGATATGCATTCTGTCATCCTGCATCCTTCTTGCTGCCCAAGGCTTTCATCTTTTGTTTTTCTCTGGTTATTATGATAGCTTGTTCTGAAAACTACTTGGATTTTTTTTTTCTTTGAACTTTTGTTCCCTCCCCATCCCTCTTATCTGCCCATGGGCTTCTTAGTTTCTTCTTTGCATAAATTAAAAACCTTCAATCTGTGCATTACATTGATTTGATATTCTCACTAAATGCCCTCCAAGTTAAATCCTGCTGGTACAGCTTCTGTCTTTAATTTTCTAAGTTTAACTGGTACTTTTGATACTAATAATTCATGGTCTATTCCACAAGCCAGGAAATCTCCTGGCTGATCAGACTGCACTTCTTTAACTCCCGTTTCCTATTACATAGTTAATTTGATTGTGAAGTTGTCCATCTAGTTATGTTCAGGTGTAAGGACTACTTTTAAGCTGCCTGAAGTAAGAGTGCTTGGCAATGAAGAAATAATTTGCTATATAAAACTCTATTAACTTACCTCCTGCCTTACTATGTTTATCTAGTCCAAATCTTCCTGTTATTCTAGGTTCTTCTGTTTCTGGCATTCTAATATCCCATTTGCACTACTATTTTTTCCAGTTGTTGCCTTTATCACCACTAAATCACAGAATCTCTCAGTGTTTTTCTCCATCATGTCTGTAGTAGAGATAAATTTGTATAATAAACATAGTGGCCATTCACTTATTTTCTAGATATGATCTTGTTGATGGAATTATAAAATCTGAAACTTATTTAAAGAGTAACTGACCTCAAATCAATTCAATCAGTTGTAAGTTATGCTCTTTTTTATTTTGCAGTGTAAGCAAGAACATAAACATTTATTTTTAAAAAGAGCATGCTAACACGATATACTTAAAAGAGAAAACTTACACAATATCAAGATATATTTATATAGCCATCTATCAAAACATTAAGTAGAACAAACTGCAACTTCAAAAAAATACCTTTCCTACATATCCTTTCCTGATGGGACTTCACTTGTTCTGGTTTCAACCCCAAGGGAATAATTAATTATTATTACTTTATATTTAATCATATTTAATAATTTAAATATTAATAGAAGTCAGCAAGGGCTTGTTAAGAACAGGTCATTCCAAACAAATCTTATTGCCTTATTTGATAGAGTGACTAAATTTGTGGACCAAGGAAATGCTGTCGTTACAATATACAAGTTCAGCATCTGATAAAATAGGTCATATCCTACTTCTTCTTAAGATGGAACAAGATGGAACAGTGCAGGATAGGCAATACTACTACCAGATGGATCTGTAATTGATTAACCAACAGTGCTCAGCATGTGATATTCAATGAAAAGATTCAGAAGGATATTGACAGACTTGGACCCTAACCAACAATATATAATTTAGTGGTAAAAAAAAATAATGTTCTGCACTTAGAAAAAAAAACACAGATGCGCAGGTACAGAATAGGCAGTACCTGGCTAAGCAGTAATGCTTGCAAGAGGGTTTTAGGTATCCTGGTGGACCACCACAAGTATGAGCTGGCAAAAAAGTCAACGCATTCCTAGGCTGCATCAACAGAGGAACAGCATCAAGATAAAGAGAAGTGACAGTACTGCTCTATACCACACTGGTGAGGCCACATTTGGAATGCATCCAGCTCTGGTCACAACAACATCACAAAGATACTGAGGCCCCAGAAATAGGAAACAGATGATAAGGGAGGTTAAATCCTATGAAAGAGGCCAGGTATGTTTAGCTTAAGAAAGATAGTTGTCTTCCAATACTTAAAGGGCTGTCTCAATTTATTCTCCATAGCACTTGAGGTTAGGACAAAAAGTAATGGGTGAAAGCTCATCAGAGGGAGATCCAATCTGGAAATAAAATTTCCTGATAGTAAGAATTGTTAACCAATGAAACAGTCTGCTACCCAGATTTGTGGGTGGTTAATCACTGGAGATTTTCAAGAAAATATTGGACAACTATTTGTCCAAGATGGTATGAAGACTCCTGCCTTAGGTAGGGGATTGGACTAGAACAGTGATGGCAAACCTTTTAGAAACCGAGTGCCCAAACCACAACCCCAAACCCACTTATTTATCGCAAAGTGCCAGGGCCGCATCAACGTTGTGCTGCCCTCATGGGGGGGCAGGGAGGCGTCTCTGAGTGCCGCCTCTGGCACACAAAACCCGGGGGCGCAAAAATGGGCCACCGTGCTGCAAGGCGGAAAAACAGCCATGCCATGGGGTGCAGATACAAGACGCTGCACCATGTAAGAATGGGGCAGGGCTAGTGAGTATCACGCAGCGTGTGTGTGATCGCGGCCCCGTGCACGCATGCATGCATGTAAAATGCTTCCCCCTCCCTTTTCTTCCAGTCCACCAATCAACAATGGTTGACCTCTGCTCTACCACCTCTGCTTGAGCTTGCTAGTCAGCCGCTTCGTCTCCTTTGTGCTGGGTGGGGCTCCTGCTCCGGGCGACAGTGGTGGCCTGATGTACCAGCTGCTGGCAGCAGTGGTGCGTGTGCCAACAGAGAGGGCTCTGAGTGCCGTCTCTGGCACGCGTGCCATAGGTTCGCCACCACTGGACTAGAAGATCTCCAAGATCCCTTCCTGCCCTATGGTTCTATTTATTCTATGAATAGTCAAGTTTATAAAACCTTTCCACAGGCCAGCAAGGTTGAGGCCAACAAAATCATGTTAAACATTTTTGTTACTGTTGTTCTTGTTCTGTTAGTTGTCTAGAATAAGCTAGGGGTAGAAAGGAGTAGGAAGGGTTTGGCAGCATAGAAAAACATTAATAAGGAGAATGACAGAATATGAAAAATATTGATCCTGTATATTATGATACTGTGATGATCAACTGCCATTGGACATGCGCTGATTTTCATATTGCATCCAACTCTAAAGCTTTTTCACCATGATTGCTGAAAATTTACGGCACAATTTCCCATTGTTATTAAAATGTTAAAAATAAGTTAATATTGATATTGAATAACATACGCTTATTTTTATGCTACTTTAATTGAGATTTTGTTGTTAGAAATCACCCTGAATCCCATGGAGTGGCATGGCAGGATGCAGGTAGTCCTTCACTTACATCCATTTATTTAGTGACCGTTTGAAGTTACAACAGGACTGAAAAAAGTGACACGACCATTTTTCACACCTACGATCTTTGCACATCCCCATGGTCACGTGATCAGAATTCAGATGCTTGACATCTATTTATTATGGTTGCAGTGTATGGGGGTCATGCAATCCCCTTTTGTGAACTTCAGGCCTAGGAAAGTCAATGGGAAGCCAGATGGACTCAATAACCATGTTACTAATTTAACAACTGCAGTGATTCACTTAACAACTGTGGCAAGAAAGGTTGTAAAATGGCACAGCACTCAGTTCACAACTGTCTTACCTAGCAATGGAAATTTTGGACTCAATTGTGGTTGTAAATCAAGGACTATTTGTATAAACCTAAGCCTTAAGGTAAGTCATTATGGCATATACTATAACATATGGTTTCAGCTATAATATTAGGTCAATCCAAAATGAGCACAGCATGTATAAAAATCTGAAACTCTGTTCCCGAACCCAGAACAAAATATAAAATCCTAATTCTGTTACTGTATGTAAGTACAAAGCACTGCATTTAGCAAAGACTGACAGTTATTTTTAAAATCTTGGAATAGTTTTACTTTGTGATGAAGTACTATGCCTTCCAGCAAAATTTTTCACAAAAAAAACAAAACAAAACAAAACGANAGGCAGGACTGGCCTAGGGGTATTTTAAAGGGGTTTTAAATTAAATTTTTAGTAGAAGCGGCCAAATTTAAATAGTTATTTTTAATCTTTTTAAATTTTGTATTGTATCATTGTTTTAAACTGGCTGTAAGCCGCCCTGAGTCCTCCGGGAGAAGGGCGGGGTATAAATTTAATAAAATCTAAATCTAAATCTAAATCATTCATTTATTCATTCATTCATTCCCTCATTTTCATAAATATCACAGGATGGCAAATATACCTAATACTCCTTCCTCTTTCTGTTTCCCCACAACAACTCTGTGAGGCAAGTGGAGCTGAGGGAGAATGACTGCCCCAAAATCATCCAGCTGGCTTTCATGCCTAAGGCACGGCTAAAGGTCACAGTCTTCTGGTTTCTAGGCCAGCACCTTCACCACTGCATCAAATTGGTTCTCATATATCCCAACTTGCCAAAAAATACTGTAGTTATTTCTTTTTCTAGGCAATCATATCCTCACATCCAATTTCCAATTTCCTTTTCAATTTCTGCTTCTTAATCTCTAGATACCGATCAGTACTTTTTTCTTCCAGGACCAACTGAGTGGTTCTTCTTGTATTACATGACACTCCTAGTAACCTTTTCCAACTTTTTAATATTGAACATTAGCCCAGATTTTTCGCTTTCCATTTTTACTTTCAGAATGAGCTGAGACTTTATTTATGGCCTAACCCTAACCGCTTTTTTATTTCAAAAGAGAGTAGCTTCTTGTTCATTGTAAAGGTTAATCAGAGGAACAATAACACAATAATGTGTCCTGATACACCTATTGACCTTAGTGTGCTATATTCTGATGAGAGCTATACAGTAGCTCTGCTGTGGTCAATAAAGAAAATTCTTTTATTAAATTATCTTGTCATCTCCATTATCCATCTTACGTTATCTGTCTCATTATATGTGTATTTGTCCGTTGCTTTGATATTTCTCTTTCCACACAAGGTTCTATTTTTCATTGTAAGACATAGCACAAAATGTTGCTTGTGTGACAAACTGGTAGAATGGCACATGCTCACCTTTCTTTGATATAGGCATTTATACCAATCTTTCCCAATCTCTAGAATGTAAGTTTTGCTGTATATCTGTGGATATAAAATTGTTAGCACTTAAGCTGCTTCTTTTCCAATGTTTGTTCAATTTGCCTCTGTGCTTTTTAGTTCGAAAACTGTGCTCTATCAGAAAGTCCATTATTAGAGAGTACCTCATTTTCTAGTGAAATCTGTCCCATATACATTCATTCATTTATTCATTCACTCTCTCCTTACATAAGTTTTTGTCATTTGGCTCTATTAGATCTCTTATGATTACACTAACTTAGCCACACACTTTCTTCTAATTCTTCTAACTCCTTAAAAATATCTCATTTTCCTTTCTTGTTATTTTTTACCTATTTGCTGGCATTCTTTATTGATATATCTTTTATTGTCCTTTCTTGCTTTATGTTAAAAATCTGCATTCTGTCATCCTGCATCCTTCTTGCTGCCCAAGGCTTTCATCTTTTGTTTTTCTCTGGTTATTATGATAGCTTGTTCTGAAAACTACTTGGATTTTTTTTTCTTTGAACTTTTGTTCCCTCCCCATCCCTCTTATCTGCCCATGGGCTTCTTAGTTTCTTCTTTGCATAAATTAAAAACCTTCAATCTGTGCATTACATTGATTTGATATTCTGGCTAAATGCCCTCCAAGTTAAATCCTGCTGGTACAGCTTCTGTCTTTAATTTTCAAAGTTTAACTGGTACTTTTGATACTAATAATTCATGGTCTATTCCACAAGCCAGGAAATCTCCTGGCTGATCAGACTGCACTTCTTTAACTCCTGTTTCCTATTACATAGTTAATTTGATTGTGATGTTGTCCATCTAGTGTACGGTGTAAGGACTACTTTTAAGCTTCCTGAAGTAAGAGTGCTTGGCAATGAAGAAATAATTTGCTATATAAAACTCTATTAACTTACCTCCTGCCTTACTATGTTTATCTAGTCCAAATCTTCCTGTGATTCTAGGTTCTTCTGTTTCTGGCATTCTAATATCCCATTTGCACTACTATTTTTTCCAGTTGTTGCCTTTATCACCACTAAATCACAGAATCTCTCAGTGTTTTTCTCCATCATGTCTGTAGTAGAGATAAATTTGTATAATAAACATAGTGGCCATTCACTTATTTTCTAGATATGATCTTGTTTATGGAATTATAAAATCTGAAACTTATTTAAAGAGTAACTGACCTCAAATCAATTCAATCAGTTGTAAGTTATGCTCTTTTTTATTTTGCAGTGTAAGCAAGAACATAAACATTTATTTTTAAAAAGAGCATGCTAACACGATATACTTAAAAGAGAAAACTTACACAATATCAAGATATATTTATATAGCCATCTATCAAAACATTAAATAGAACGAACTGCAACTTCAAAAAAATACCTTTCCTACATATCCTTTCCTGATGGGACTTCACTTGTTCTGGTTTCAACCCCAAGGGAATAATTAATTATTATTACTTTATATTTAATCATATTTAATAATTTAAATATTAATAGAAGTCAGCAAGGGCTTGTTAAGAACAGGTCATTCCAAACAAATCTTATTGCCTTCTTTGATAGAGTGACTAAATTTGTGGACCAAGGAAATGCTGTAGTTACAATATACAAGTTCAGCATTTGATAAAGTAGGTCATATCCTACTTCTTCTTAAGATGGAACAAGATGGAACAGTGCAGGATAGGCAATACTACTACCAGATGGATCTGTAATTGATTAACCAACAGTGCTCAGCATGTGATATTCAATGAAAAGATTCAGAAGGATCTTGACAGACTTGGACCCTAACCAACAATATATAATTTAGTGGTAAAAAAAAATAATGTTCTGCACTTAGAAAAAAAAAACAGAGATGCGCAGGTACAGAATAGGCAGTACCTGGCTTAGCAGTAATGCCTGCAAGAGGGTTTTAGGTATCCTGGTGGACCACCACAAGTATGAGCTGGCAAAAAAGTCAACGCATTCCTAGGCTGCATCAACAGACGAACAGCATCAAGATAAAGAGAAGTGACAGTACTGCACTATACCACACTGGTGAGGCCACATTTGGAATGCATCCAGCTCTGATCACAACAACATCACAAAGATACTGAGGCCCCAGAAATAGGAAACAGATGATAAGGGAGGTTAAATCCTATGAAAGAGGCCAGGTATGTTTATCTTAAGAAAGAGGGGAGATACGATAGTTGTCTTCCAATACTTAAAGGGCTGTCGTAGAAAACTGAGTGTCAATTTATTCTCCATAGCACTTGAGGTTAGGACAAGAAGTAATGGGTGAAAGCTCATCAGAGGGAGATCCAATCTGGAAATAAAATTTCCTGATAGTAAGAATTGTTAAGCAATGAAACAGTCTGCTACTCAGATATGTGGGTGGTTAATCACTGGAGATTTTCAAGAAAATATTGGACAACTATTTGTCTAAGATGGTATGAAGACTCCTGCCTTAGGTAGGGGATTGGACTAGAACAGTGATGGGGAACCTTTTAGAGACCGAGTGCCCAAACCACAACCCAAAACCCACTTATTTATCGCAAAGTGCCAGGGCCGCATCAACGTTGTGCTGCCCTCATGGGGGGGGGGGCATGGAGGCGCCTCTGAGTGCCGCCTCTGGCACGCAAAACCCGCAAGGCGGAAAAACGGCCATGCAAGAATGGGGCAGGGCTAGTGAGTATCACACAGCACGTGTGTGCTCGCGGCCCCATGCACGCATGCATGCATGTAAAATGCTTCTCCCTCCCTTTTCTTTCAGTCCACCAATCAACAATGGTTGACCTCTGCTCTACCACCTCTACTTGAGCTTGCTAGTCGGCCGCTTCGCCTCCTTTGTGCTGGGTGGGATTCCTGCTCCGGGCGGCAGTGGTGGCCTGATGCACCAGCTGCTGGCAGCAGTGGCGCGTGTGCCAACAGAGAGGGCTCTGAGTGCCACCTCTGGCACGCGTGCCATAGGTTCGCCACCACTGGACTAGAAGATCTCCAAGATCCCTTCCTGCCCTATGGTTCTATTTATTCTATGAATAGTCAAGTTTATAAAACCTTTCCACAGGCCAGCAAGGTTGAGGCCAACAAAATCATGTTAAACATTTTTGTTACTGTTGTTCTTGTTCTGTTAGTTGTCTAGAATAAGCTAGGGGTAGAAAGGAGTAGGAAGGGTTTGGCAGAATAGAAAAACATTAATAAGGAGAATGACAGAATATGAAAAACATTGATCCTGTATATTATGATACTGTGATGATCAACTGCCATTGGACGTGCGCTGATTTTCATATTGCATCCAACTCTAAAGCTTTTTCACCATGATTGCTGAAAATTTACGGCACAATTTCCCATTGTTATTAAAATGTTAAAAATAAGTTAATATTGATATTGAATATCATAAGCTTATTTGTATGCCACTTTAATTGAGATTTTGTTGTTAGAAATCACCCTGAATCCCATGGAGTGGCATGGCAGGATGCAGGTAGTCCTTGACTTACAACCATTTATTTAGTGACCGTTTGAAGTTACAACAGGACTGAAAAAAGTGACACGACCGTTTTTCACACCTACGATCTTTGCACATCCCCATGGTCACGTGATCAGAATTCAGATGCTTGACATCTATTTATTATGGTTGCAGAGTATGGGGGTCATGCAATCCCCTTTTGTGAACTTCAGGCCTAGGAAAGTCAATGGGAAGCCAGATGGACTCAATAACCATGTTACTAATTTAACAACTGCAGTGATTCACTTAACAACTGTGGCAAGAAAGGTTGTAAAATGGCACAGCACTCAGTTCACAACTGTCTTACCTAGCAATGGAAATTCTGGACTCAATTGTGGTTGTAAATCAAGGACTATCTGTATAAACCTAAGCCTTAAGGTAAGTCATTATAGCATATACTATAACATATGGTTTCAGCTATAATATTAGGTCAATCCAAAATGAGCACAGCATATATAAAAATCTGAAACTCTGTTCCCGAACCCAGAACAAAATATAAAATCCTAATTCTGTTACTGTATGTAAGTACAAAGCACTGCATTTAGCAAAGACTGACAGTTATTTTTAAAATCTTGGAATAGTTTTACTTTGTGATGAAGTACTATGCCTTCCAGCAAAATTTTTCACAAAAAAAACAAAACAAAACAAAACGAACACACAAATACCCTAAGTTTCTCTGTTTAATGTTCTTGGGATACCTAGTACATATTACATATTACAGAGTGATCAGATATATCAAACACTCATAGACAGGAATATCCTGAACTATTTCTCCTTTGGAGGATGCTGCCAAACCACCCTCAGAATTCTACTATGCTGTTCTGTGCAGGGGGATAGAATGATCAGGTATTCTTCACACCTTTGTCTCCTAGTCAAACATACCTGGAAGAGATTTTAAAAATATCAGAAAGCATTTGCTGAACAGAATGGCAAGCCTCTCTTGAAAGAAAAAAAAGCAGAGACAACATGGCTGCCTCATAAAATTTTAAACGTCCCTCTCACACTTTGATGTTTTTAGTCAATTATTTTCCCATTATTTACTTGCTTAGGAAAGCCTTCTGTTTTCTCATTTTTTAAAAGGTCCTCATCCCCTAAAAGTCTAACAGTTGGTTATTCCAACTCTTAATTCATAGCTGTGACTTATAGAGTTACATTCTTGTTCTTTATGTCACTTTTCACATCTGCATTAATGTAGTAAACAGTATTAATGGCAATCTCAGTAAGAAGGCTAGTGCTGTTTTAAATGTAGTATACAAGGTAATTGATTACCTGGAAGTTAACTGCTGAAAGAAAATTGTTAATTAGATGAAAACTATTTTTGTACTTTTAAAATACTTTCCTTACAGCAACAGAACACATTAGAATTTATTTAAACATCCTTTGGGCTCTATTGTAGAATTTATATTTAGATGTTCTTCTAATCTAAGTTATTCCTTCCAATATGATGTAAGCCAAGCGTGTTCAAAGTACAATTCTTATTTTGGTTGATGCAAATATTTAAATTAGAGATGGGCAATCTTTTTTGGTCTAAAGTCTGATTCAGTTTAAAATCTCACTATGGCATGCTGAGGGCTGCACTCCAATAGTGAGCAGGGTGAAACCTACATTAATATTTAATAAATTAAATGCATTAATAAATACATTAAACATTCTGTTTCTAAATGCAATCAGCCAACCACATGTTTCTAAAAAGTCTAGAAAAAGATCGTGAACATCTTAGGTACTTCCAAAATATATTTTTTTCTATCTTTGCATTCTTTCATAAAATGAATATAAATTTTGATACTGTTGCATCTCTCCCCCCCCCCACGCACACACGGAAAAACCTAGCTGTATTTCAGAAGAACAAAGGGAAAGCTATATGTTTACCTAGATGTCATGATTTCTGACTGACTAATCTCTAAAGTAAGAGAATTTGGATACACTACCAAAATAAAAATATCATGCACATATTCAATGTTACGTCAAATCATATTTTATGATATTAGAGCCATTCTAACAAAGCCATTTGAGCACCATGTGAATCCATCCTTGTTTAGAGTTAGCGTCCTACATAAAAATATGGGAAAAATGATTTTCCAAACTTTTGTAGCCAACCCCCACCGTCCTCCCAGCCCTATCTGCAATAAGAAACATCAAGCCCATAAGAATTAGTGAGAGCAGAAGTTTTCAGAAATGCCGCGCAAACAAAGTGTTAAGTGGAGATGCAGATGGAGAAGAAACCCAAGGCAACTCAATGATTATTCTCAGTGGCATGTGCTAAATATTACAGGATAGCAGAAAATAGAAAATGAATGAAATGGATTTTGGGATAGAGAACTTCAGCTGTTGATGAATAACAATCCCCATCTTCTCTGGGCAGTATGGCCATGGTGAAAAATGTAGGACCCAGAAGTTCAAAAAATGTGCAGTGCTACAGATTTCCCAACCGGAATGGAATTACAGATAGGTGGCAATTAGGGTGACTTCAAATAATATAATATTCAGTTTAGTGTGAATTGTAAATTGATACCAAGTTGTGTTTAATGCAGTTAATCAGTTAATGTCTACCTATGACATTAGAACTGAGGCAAGTGCATGTGCAATTTTAAATGCTATTAATCTTTATATGTATAAAATGGGGGAAAAGGAAGATTCTGTTAGAGGAAAACAGGAACAAATTTAAAATGAAGAGGTTTATTACTTTACAGCAAAAATTTGATGCAATTAAACAACACAAACATGGTCCAGGAAAAGCTATAATAGGACAAGAGGTTGAAATGTCTAATTACATGGCAGATTTTTTTGATTATATTTTGCTTTATATAATTACTCTGTTTAAATTTAATTTAGAAATTTAAATTAGAAGTACATACTTTTTAATCTTTATTGTAATATTTCATTAATATACAGTACATATAAAATATGTTTACAATTTTTTTTACTATTATTGAACTGGAAACAATTGCCATATTTTCCTTAGAAATATCACTTCAAGTAGTACAGATTTGAATAATGTGACCTTTTCATGGGATTCATTAACCCACTAGTTATTTTCAACATTTACTTTTGGATATTTAGTGTCATTATTAAAGTAAAAGCCAAACATAAAGAAAGAACTTTGTTCATAAAACGTATTTTAAAAATATTTTTATTATTTATTTATTCATTACATTTATTGGTTAGCATGTAATAAACAAAATAATATTTTGATTACTTCCCCTTGCCTATTTACACGCGAGCAAACCTGAAGTCAAAAAGATTTACTGTGGAATAAACATATATTGGATTGTACTGCTAGCAAAACTCTCTACTGTAGTTAATTAAAAATCATTCTACAATTATTCTTTGACCATTTGTCTTAAAAACTAATTTTCACCACGGCATTTCTGCCTGCAGTTTAAAACTGACTGAAGTAGCAGGGAAAATGTATGTATTGTTAGTAAATTTTGCTTATTATACATGAAAGATTCATCTGTTCATATTAATGCAGTCTAATAAAGCTAGCATCTAGCAGATACTGGAAGGACTACTGAATGTGTTTAAGAAATGTAAACATTTTATATCTACTGATATATGAATCAGTTTGGTATAATGGTTGAAATACCAGGATAGAAACCAGGATAGTGGGAGTTCTAGTCCTTCCTGAGACAGAAAGCCAGCTGGGTGACCTTGGGGCAAACTACTTCTGAAAACGTTTCCAAGAAAACTGCAGGGACTTATCTAGGCCAGTCACCAGGAGTCAACAGAATAACAGAGTTGGAAGGGACTTTGGAGGTCTTCTAGTCCAACTCCCTGCTCAGGCAGGAAACTCTTTAGCATTTCAGACAAATGGCTGTCCAGTCTCTTCTTTAAAACATTCATAGTTGGAGCATCCACAACTTCTGGAGACCAGTCGTTTCACTGATTAATTGTTCTAACTGTCAGGAAATTTCTCCTTAGTTCTAGGTTGCTTCTCCCTTTGATTAGTTTCCATCCATTGCTTCTTGTCCTGCCTTCATGTACTTTGGATAATAAGTTGACTCCCCTGAGATATTGGAACACTGCTATCATGTCACCCCTAGTCTTGCTTTTCATTAAACTAGACCTATCCAATTCCTACAACCGTTCTTTGTATGTTTTAACCTCGGCTACCTTGACTAAGCTTCCTACCGACCTATCTACTTACCTACCTACCTTCTTACCTACACACACACACACACACACACACACACACACACACAGCCTACACTGAACAGTAATTAAAAATACTCACATCAGAATTAAAGCGAAGTTGACACACATTGCAGGAGATGACTTGTTTCTTCTTTAGAGGAAGTGACACGCCAAATGTGTGGTTTATGACAGCTTTTTGCACTGGGTCCATCTAGGAAACAAATAATAGCATATCAATATTCCAAATAAAATCCTTTTGTTCTGAGAAAGTATGTTGTTAAAAAGAGCTCTAAATTGGAAGTAATGACTGCACTGAACTTACTTATTTGATTTTCTATTTGGCTTTTCTACTGTGGCAAGTTCAAAGCAGCTTATCAAATTTTTCGGCTGCCTTACCATTTGTGCTAAAGAAAATTGGTTCTCATAAGGAATATTTGTCACATGGCATTACTATAATCCCTTCCTGATCTGCTGGAGCTGATGGTGTTTGAAAGTGGATGGTGGCGGAAAATCTTCTCCTTTTGGTGTTGGGTGACGTCAGTCTCCTTACCTCCGGTCCTTGCTCTGGAAAAACTCAGGAATTCATGGCTTTCATGACAACCACGGGCTTGTCTGAAGTCATCTTTAGGCCAATTTATATGGGCGGTCATAATTTAGATCTTGTGTTTGCTTTAGAGAAGATCTTATATTATCTGGAAATGGAGAGGCTTTTCATTATTCTGTTGCTATGATTGGATCATGCAATTGGATCAATTGTAACTTGATCCAGTTACAGTTAAGAGTAACACACGATAATCACAGGGCAGCAGGCCTGATTTGGATGGCCCATCCCCAGTCCCTAATGGATCCTGTTGGGGAGTTTCCCAGCTCACTGGCAAACAGTTCAGTTTAGTGCCCGATAGACCACTGACATTGGGAACCGAATTGGATACTGGAGTCTATTGCCCACAAGCAACCTCTTGCTAGGTGCAATTTCCTGGCTGGCAACTTGGCTGCTGAGACTCTCTTGAAAATGAAACTTCAGAAGCAACACTTGAAATGCTGGAGAAAGACAAAAGGTACATTCAACCAATCTCAAGTATGTAATTATGTTGGGACCTTCACTGTGGTATTAGGCAGGTGAAACACACTTATTTTTCCTTCTTTATTGAAGTGGCAGACTATTGTCAAGTGGCCCAGTTCAACTTTACTAACTCTCTTTAAGGGGGAGTCATTAAACAGATTGCTCATCTGGCCACTATAATTATTTGCATAGCACTTTGCCAGCAAAGTCAGTTTGGCTCTTAATGGATAAAGTCTGTATTAATGGCTAGCTCTGCTGCCTGTAATTCTTTTTGTGCTGTGAGTTCTGAGAAAGTAGAACTAGTGAAGTTCTGCTGAATTAGACTATCCTCTAGCACATGTAGGTTGGACTCCTGCTCAGTCTTGTGGTCTTGAATAACTATTGTCTGATCTCCAGCCTTTTGGGATGAAGACTGTTAAAATGGTGGTGACACATTACCCTAGAGCCGAGGTTCCCAATCGTTTGGGCACCAGGGATCAGTTTCGTAGAGAGAGGTTTTTTCGCAGACCGGAGGGGACGTGGTTTTACACGTTGCCTGCATCCTGCGGATGGGGCTTCACTTGTTTGCACGGACTGGTTTCTGGCATGTCGCAGACCGGTGCTGGTCCATGGACCAGGGGTTGGGGACCCCTGCCCTAGTGGCTTTTCTAGAGACTTCTCAGTCTGAGTTCAGGCTTGGGTATGGGACTGAGGTGATACTAATCACTCTCCTGGATGAGTTCTATTGAGGCCTAGAGGGGTAATGCAGTTCTCCTTGTCTGCAGGAGAGGTAGGATATGACAGACACTAAAAGAAATACTAGAACTCTGATTAAATGTTATAAGTTATAATAGAATCTTGAAAGCCTGACAGTTTTTCCCCTCCCATCCCCCTTCTACCAAATAGAATCAATGTGGGACAATCTTGAATTTCTTTCTCACTTCCCTGTTTTCTGAGCTATTTTATGTTTTACTAATGGTTGCCACATGCTTTTTTCAAGTCATCGCTGTCCTTTTTTACATTGTCCTTTTATACTACTCAGCAATGAGCATGGAGGGCACAGTTTTATAGTGGTTCTGTTCATTTCTCTGTGGACAGGTTCGGTGTCTTGTAGTGGGGGGAAGAGAGATCAGCCTGGGGTTTCATAGGATGTGGTCCTCTCCCCATTTTTTAACATTCATATGAAATTGCTGGGGGAAATCATTTGTAGCATGTTAATGATACCATCATTATTCAGTTTGTGAGGGAGATGCTGTTGATATTCTATTCTGCTACCTGGAAACTACAAGGTTCTGTATGGGATAAAACTGCAGTAGAGAAAGAAACTTAATACAAATGAAAATAAATAAGTATCATTATAGAGAATTTTAGGGGATAACTAAAATCCCCTCAAATTCTCTATAATGATGCAAGAGAATTAGCAGCATTTTGGTAGTCATAATAAAATTGGATGGTTGATGTTTCATATGCATAGGATGAGCTATGCAAAATTAAGAGCAAGTCTCTCTCTACGTGAATTATATACCACTGTATTCGCATACTAGACTCCCAACTGTGAAGATTTAATAGAACATAAAAATATCACAATTAAAAGAAAATTCTTAATTACAATGACTACTTAATGTAACATGACAGCTCAAGGCAACTATCTTACCTCTACCCGAATATTTATGGAACAAGTCCCTGCTGCATCCCCTGCCCTTTGGAGATACTCATGGTTCCCATTCTCCTAAGGTTTCAGAAATACCTTGAGATTAGTTTTTGTTCTCTGGTCTAGATTAGGGTATCTATAGAGTTCCCATTGAATCTTTTCTCTGAATATTGGGATTGTTGTTTTGGCCCAGGCAGTTTTGTTCTCTGTGTAGGGTATACTATAGGCTATCCAGAATTCTTTTGGGGTTGGGTGGCCTTAACAAATCTAATAAACAAAGACACAAATCCATTTACCCAGCTTCCAGAAAGCTGTGAGGGTTGACGAAAACCTTCATTTGGTACTTTGTTGAAGCACCTTTGGCAGCAATTACAGCCTCAAGTCTTTTTGCGTATTTCGGGACAAGCTTTGCAACCTTGACTGGGGGACTTTCTGCCATTCTTCCTTGCAAATCCTCTCAAGCTCAGTCAGGTTGGATGGTGACCCTCCAGGTCACCTTTCAGGTCCCTCCAGAGATGTTCAATAGAGTTCAAGTCAGGGCCATGGCTGGGCTATTCTAGGACATTCACAGAGTTGTTCCTAAGCCACTCCTATGTTATCTTGGCTGTGTGTTTAGGATCATTGTCATGTTGGAAAGTGAACCTTCAGCCCAGTGTGAGTTCCTGAGCGCTGTGGAACAGATTTTCATTGAGGATATCCCTGTATTTTGCTCCATTCAGCTTTCCCTCAACCCTGATCAGTCTCCCAGTTCCTGCTGCTGAAAAATACCCCCACAGCATGATGCTGCCACCACCATCCTTCACTGTTGGGATGATATTTTGCGGGTGATGAGTGGTACCTGGTTTCCTCAAGACATAACGTTTAGAATTGAGGTCAGTCAGTTCAATCTTGGTTTCATCAGACCAGAGAATCTTGTTCCTCACAGCCTGAAGTCTTTCAGGTGCTTTTTTGCAAACTACAATCGGGCTCTGTTATAAATCCCAGATCGGTGGAGGGCTGCAGTGATGGTTGTCATTTTGGAACTTTGTCCCATCTCTACACAGGATCTCTGCAGCTCAGTCAGAGTGACTATTGGGTTCTTGGTCACCTCTCTTACTAAGGTCCTTCTCCCTGGATTGCTCAGTTTGACCGGGAGACCAGCTCTTGGAAGAATCATGATTGTGCCAAACTTCTTCCATTTGAGAATTATGGAGCCAACTGTGCAGCAGAAATCTGTGTTTTGCAACAATCCTGTCTCTGCAGGCAGTTTCTTTGACCTCATGGCTTTTGTTTTACCACATTATACATTGTCAGCTGTGAGGCCTTCTACAGAGAGAGATGTGTGCCTTTCCAAACCATGTCCAATCAATTTAACTGTCAATTCTAACTGAATCAGTTTACAGACAATTCTAAAATTCTGTTTTCACTTTGTCATTATCAGGTACTGAGTGTAGATTAATAAGAAAAAAATGAATTTCAACAACTGTAGAATCAGGCTGCAGCATAACAAAATTAACAAAAGTGAAGGGGGTCTGAATACTTTCTGAATACACTGTATATATGCAGATCATATATAGAGTATATATGTATATATACTGTATATATGTATATATTTAACAAGGAACAATAATAAGTAATCATTTTGAAACAAGAACATCTAAAAAAGATAGTTAAAAGGATGAAAGTCCAACATATTGTAGATCTGAGCTTGCCATTCTTTCTTGGAACACTTACACCTCAATTTGGAGAAAGGGAGAAATAATCTGTAATAACTCTAGTGATGGTTTGAAAGCAACAAGGTATGGGGCTTATCCTGCAAAAAACAGAACCCAAAGTTGCTAATTAATGGAACCATATGAACCTTGAAAATGAACCAAGTATTTGACAAATGGTTGATTAGGGGGAAGATCAAGTTCAAAGATAACATTTGGAGCTTGAGGCTGATAAGGTCAAAAGAGTATTCACTCCAGAAATAGAAGCTTTCAGAAGGAGAGTGGGATACTTGCTCTCCATCCTGGGTCACCCCTTGAGTGATAAAGTTGAAGATGATATTGAATAAACTGAAAAGACATCCGACTCATTACTGTCAAATTAAGAGAAATGAACATGACTTGTGCTAGAGACCAAATGTTCTCAGCAGATTCACCTTAATAACTGAGGGGAAGACAACGATTTTTGATCAAAAGGCTATTCTAAGCTAGAACATGGATATGAGATCTGCCTCAAAGGAACATCTTGAAGGAGAGAAATATCTGGGGGATGAGAGAGCAATTGCTATTTGTTACATGATTGGGCAAAGATATTATAAATGGCAGAATTAAAAGAAGAAGATGAAACAGAAGGCCAATATATATTACAGCCAGTGAATCTTTGGATGTTTCAGGGAGAAATGATCACTTAAGATCTTGGTGATCTTGAGATGGCCAAGGAGGAAGATATTGACTTTGTCAGTTCTGAAAGATAAAAGCGTAATCAGGTGATTTCCTGATTTTCCCTTTTCGAGACAGATTCCTATGTCTGAACAAGGAACGAGTGGACTATATAAAGTACATCAATAACCCGTCCACCGATAACCAGAGAAAGCAGAGTTTGAGAAGGCCATAGCAGAGAGGAACTGAAGATTCTGGAGATGGTATTCAGGAGGCAACAGGTCATTTATTCCTCTTTTTCTTTTTTCTCTGCTTGGAATTGGCTGTAGTATTTCTCTTAGAATGTTCACCACCCTTAATGATTAAAGCTAATAATAGCACAAAAATCCTATGTGCAATGGATAATTTGACTGACACGAGGCAGCCAGCAGACATTTTTTGGCGACATGGTAAGAGAGTTGGAGAAAATGAGCCTACTGTTTCTAAGAATGTAGCTCACAAATAAGAATGATTGGGATTATTGTTTAGAAATGACTGGCAGTATTTACAAACGTCTACAACAGACTTACATACATACATAGTCCAACAGATGTAAAAATTTGCTTCCATAATCTAATAAGAAAAATAATGCTGATGCTTCTGAAAGATTGGATCTCTGTAATGGGAGGACAAACTGTCCTAACAAACTAATCTAAAGAGTTTTCAAGAATCAGAGATATTAAAGAAAAAAAATTAAGGGAAGGCTAGAGAATAACAATATAGCAGAATGAAGTTCATTGCAAGATTAACACTGTGATGGTTGAAAACAAACTGGAGTGGCTTGAAGCAGAACTGCATCTAGTTGCGAAGTATATGAGAAGAACAAGGTTTCCACCAAAAATCTCTGACCATTCTAGAAGCTTCCAAAATGGGTTCTGGCAGCAACTCATGTGTATCGATAACAGAGACCACAATGAATAAATTGTTCTGGGAGTCTTGTCAGTTAAAAAGCATGATTATAATACTTAAAAGAAATATTTACCAGTTAGAAGGCAGACAAGCTGGTTTTTCAGCTTTCAGGCACAAATGTACAATAGTGCTTTTCCTAAGGTCAGCAAAGCAGGTGGTGGTGGGGGAGACAAAATAAACTATTTCACACAGAAAAACATGAATGTCATGAGAACTTAATTTTCTTTACTGTTCTTTTCAGACCCATTGTTAAATTTTTGACATCTGATTATATTCCATTAGTAAGATTTTCACAAAGGTTTCTTTAAACACTTTATTGAAAGGGAAAAGGTGGTATAATGCTACATAAATCTTTATAGCTGTGAATACTACCGTTTTTAGGACTCTATTTCTGAATTTGCAAGGGTGGAGCACTTTTCTTTTTTGTTAACTCCCTTTTGATGAACTGCTTACAATAAATGGAGAAATCTCCAAATATTCTGAACTTGTAGCTATTTTCAGTAGTTTTCTTCTTTCTCAGGGTTATAAAAAATCATTACACCAATGCTAGGCATTTTGCTCATAAAGTCACTGTAATAATTTCATAATCTCCTTCCACTCTAAAAAAAACAAAAACTTTATCTGAATTTCTTGAAGCTCTTTCCCAAGGCAAAATTAAAACTACCAATGAATAAAAAAGCAAAAGAGGTAAGAGAAAATTGTACTGTCCTTAAAGATATTGTTTCAAAATTCCTCTTCCACTTTTGCTAAACAGTATCATCAAATTCAACTGCCCCCCAATGGTTAACACTGTCAAAAAGATCTTGACATGGACAGCCACCCTCAATGCTGATATTCCACAAATTCTCTACCTTATCATTAGAACTTGATTAGCCATTTCTTCCTATTCTGGAAAGTATAAACTAACCAAAAAAAGGCAACCAGCAGATATCATCAGCACTTGTACATCTTCAGTGGTGCCAAATTACTCTGGATTTATGTCCATGATTTCACTATTTCATATATGTGTTGTAGCTGATGTCTTAAGACATTATCTAAGAAAAAATAGCAAACTAATTTACGCCATTTGTTTCTTCTGTCAATTTGTATGATTAAAAAAAATCTAGATCAGTGGTTCTCAACCTGTGGGTCGGGACCCCATTTGGGGTCGATCGACCATTTCACGGGGTCACCAAGCAAGGCTGTCCGCCATTTTTTTTGTCCGCCATTTTTTTCCACTTTTCCGGCAGGTGCCTTACCTCCCTTGGGCTGGGCCAGCTGGTGGTCGGCCTGCTCCGTCTCTGCCGCTTGCCAGCTACACCTCGGTCGGCGCAGGGGGCGGAACCACGCATGCGCGGCGCTCCCAGGCAGGGAAAGTCCTCGACTTACGACCGGTTGGGTAGTCCTCGACTTACAACCGGTTTAGTCCTCGACTTACGACCGGTTTAGTCCTCGACCTATGACCGGTTTAGTCCTCGACTTATGACCGGTTGGGGTCACGGCATTAAAAAGGTTGAGAACCACTGATCTAGATAGACTTTCCCTAGTTTACAGTATACATATTTCAGAAACTATAATTTCTTCCTCTCTCAACTTGTCACAATCAGAAACCAAAAAAGAATGTGCCAGTTCCTTGTTTGAATGTATTACTATTAATAATATTGTATTATTAACAATAAGCAGACCATGGGTTGAGCTGAGTTTATTTAGTCGCTAGTGTCACCTAACTGCAGCTACACAGTTAAGAATTTAACTCCAACCGTTTTCAACAGGATAACTGAAAGGACATATACTTCCTTATGCAAATTTTTGGTCTTAAGAGTACTTTGTCAATGGAATGTTGTCCAGCAGTGTATTTTCAAATGGTATGTTCCCTCATGACAAGGGCCAGGTCAGCAACTCTTCCTTTGGGTTGCTGTAGATCAGGGGTCTTCAAACTTGGCCCTTTTATGACTTGTGAACTTCAACTTCCAGAATTCCTCAGCCAGCGTGCCTGGCTGAGAAATTCTGGGAGTTGAAGTCCACAAGTCATAAAAGGGCCAAGTTTGAAGACCCCTGCTGTAGAGATTTGCTTGACATTTTGCTCATAAAGTCACTTGGGTGAGCTTGGAGTTGAATGCTATTATCCAGTGGGATAATATCTTGCTAGACTCTCCCCAAAGGAGCTTATGTGCAACTGGAGAATGTTATTGGACTCATGGTTCCATCTGGATGGTCCATGCAGAGGAGGATCTGGCTAAAAGTGGATTTGCCTAGTTACAGCTGATATGCCAATTGTGCTCTTTCTTGAGTGGCAGGCAACAGTTATTCTACTCTCTTTGCTTCTGTATTGTACTATTTCTCTGAGCTGCCCTTGAAGACTACTCAAAAACTGCATCTGATGCTGACTGGTGAGAGCTGGTTCAGTAGTATATCCCCTACATGGCAAGAACTGCACTGGCTTACAGTAGGTTTCTGAGTACAAGTCAAGATGGTGGTGCTTAAAGCCTTTCAAAACTTGGAGTTTTGAAAGGCTTTAAGTTTTTCATAATGATCTGACCAAGCTGTCTTTCTGTACACAGGGGATGCTATAGGTTTCTTCAGCTGCGAGGTGAAGGGAGTAGTAGCCTGGAAATAATACTCCACTGCTGCTTTAAACCTCCAGCAAAAGCAAACCGCAGGATTCAGGTGGCCTTCTCACATCTCCAGGAAAGCAGTTAAAACTTGGCTTTTCAGGCAACCTTTACATTTTTGTCTGTTGTCTTTCAATTCTGGGTTTATATGGATTTATAGCATAGTTTGCTGTGGTTTTTTAATGTTTTTACTATATTGTTCTGTGAACTACCCAACATTTTTGGAATTGGGCAGTATATAAATACTGAAAAAGAAATAAGTAATATATATATATTTCTGCAATTAGAAATCAATACTAAATTCCTATTAAAATTTGCCTTGAGTTCAGATCTAGGTATATAAGACAGTATGTATAGCCTCATGTACCTAGATCTAAATTCAATTAAGGCAGCAGAGTCCATATGGCTTTCATATTCCCAGCATTTCATTAAATCCATTCTTTCTGCCAGTCTGAGCTGATATCAGGTCATGCCACCAATGAGATACGCTGAAATTACACAGAATAACTATGCTATTCCTCAGTGCTGCCATGCCATTCCCATGATGATGCCTAGTTTAAGTCATTCCACTGAGTTATCTTAACTCACACAAGAACTCTATCAATCCAACTGGTCAGGCTGACAAAGTCATGGAGCTAAGAGGCATAGTGCTGCTTCTGCTGAATCCTGTAACCATTTAAGCTGGTGAACCTTAAATAAAAGAATTGTATCCAAAGGTAGCAACAATGTGTGGTTAAGTGACAAGGTTTTTAATTAGGAAAAATAAAACAAGCATTCCACAAAGAACTTACTGCAAATGAAATAGAATCCTGACCATTCCTATACTAAGAGAGCAAAGGCAAGACAATACCTTTATTGAAAAATTAGCTATTTGTCTTACAACAATAGTTCTAATCATCCAGCTATAAAATCATAATCACTGTGAATGACCTAAGTCATATTATAAACTCCACACAGGCACACATGCAGGATACTTCTTAAAATAGTATTAATTTCCAACTGAAATACCATAGAATTAGTAAGTATTGTCACATATTTACCACTGCCTTTGTTAGTATGCAATATATTTCCTGCTCCATTTGCATGGCAAAATCCCTATTCAGAAAGAAATCTTAGAAACTGCATTGTGATTTGTAAATGCTTTCCCCCTTATTAAACTGTAATCGCAATACCTGATAAGAAGAAAATATTGAGGCAATGCCCAAGTACCTGAACCATCTGAAGTGGCTGGCTCCAGCGAAAAGGATCAGCATGAAGAAAGTCTGTTGTTGGGAGAGCTGTTCGAAGACCCAGTAAATGCTCCTCCTGTGATTTCCACAATGCTAGCAACACACCAAGCAGTTGGTGGTTAAAATTTAAAAAGCGAGACCATAGTGAAGCCTGGGCTGTGATAAGGATCTCTGTCTCCAAGAGCAAGCAGCCTCAGGAGAAAGTCACACAAACACAATAGGGGCTGATAGAGTCTCCGGAGGCTAAGCTAGTACTGTACTCTGATGGGAGCAAATAGTGTTCTTTCCCAAACGGAAGAACTGAATACAGTCTCTCCTCTTGACTGGAATTCAGAAAGATTACACATTAACAATTAATACACTTTAAATACCACCGAGAGCAGGGTAGTTTACATCATTTCGGAGAGTAAAACAGTGCCTCCCTGCCAGAAGATCGGTGCCTGAAAACTGATCTTATAGAGTATTGCTAAATAAAATTAAACATGCCAGGATGAGTAATTGGGGAAATTTGTTGCTGTTAATTGTTTGCTGATCGGAGAAGCTCCAGAGCTTGTTACAGTTGCAGACTGTTTAGTTAAAAATAAACTACCAAGTGTTTAATCCAATCTATTTTTGATACATTGAGGAAGGAGCTAAAACATATAATTAATCCAATAAATAGTGTAGGCAAGCTTAAATAACTATATTACTCTGTGTATGTGTTATTTTATTTCTTCCATACGAATATAAATAATTCATATTCATGAGAGCTGCTATTCACTGTATTTATCTTATAATTCATAGCCAATGTAAAAGTTTAGCAATAAACAGAGTTTGCTTAGTAAGACAAAAGCCCTATCTAATTTGGCATTTGGATCTTATAATATGCAAAAAATGCTTATGGATCATTCATAAGTGAAATGGAAATATAAAAGTATTCTTCTGAATATCTGAACAGATAACTTCAGAGTTGCCTGAACTGAGAAAGGGACGGCAAATAAATTAGATAAATAAATAAATAAAAACCTTAAAACATTTATAAAGGATTTTAATTTTTATTCAAATCATCTATAGTTTCTTTACCAAAAATGTCTTTAAACAAAATTTAATTTAACCAAAAATGTTAAGCTAAAGCTTAATGGTAAGTTTATATTATTTTATCTTTGAAATGTCATTATTGAATTCACTGCTACGAAAATCAATCTAGAGGTAATAATACTGTTCTTATTTCTGTGCTTGAAGTAAGTAAGCAGAGCAATATTACCCCTCAAGTTACAATGTTTAAGACTGATATATCAAACAATAGGGTCATGAGCCCAAGAATTAATGGAAAATTCCAGTTTGTCCATTCAGTACTTGGCCTTCCCAGATGCTTCCATAAGGGTTTAAGTAAAATCTCTAAATTAAAGGTCTTATTCAGTATCTTTGATCATCAGTTTCTTTCTTTGAGGAGCTTTGTCGCAAGGTAAAATAAACTGAGCTTAAGTCACTGAGGCTTAAAGTTAGTCACAGTTGGCTTACTGATTTCACAAAATATTACAACATATATGTCAATGTAGACAGTGTGAGCAAAGGTTATATTTTTAAACATTTTTGAACAGACAAATTAGTTTCAAATCAATTTATTTGCATGATTCCTAGAGATTATTATATTATTTATTTAACTGCTACTTAGGAAATAAGCAAAAACTGTCAAACTTTATATTATTTTCCTTTCAGATTTGAATGATCTTGCCTCAAACTACAGATAAACCTCAACTTACAACCATTCATTTAGTGACTGTTCAAACTTGCCACGGCACTGAAAAAAAGTGACTTATGACCATTTTTCACACTTACGATTGTTGCAGCATGCCTGTGGTCAGGTGATCAAAATTCAAAGACTTGGCAACTGTCATGTATTCCCAGAGTCATGTGGTCACCTGGGAAGCTAGATTCAGTTAACAACCCTGTTGCTAACTTAACAACTATATGATTCACTTAACAACTGTGCCAAGAAAGGTCGCAAAAATGGGTCAAACTTGCTTAACAACTGTCTTGCTTAGCAAGGAAATTTTGAACTCAGTTGTGCTCGTAAGTCAAGGACTATGTTTAATTTTGTTGAGAAAGAGAATATATTATATTGAAATATATTCAGAAAAGTTTACAAAGCCTGTTAATGAGATATTTTGTTTTAAACAATAGCTCTGGGCTTAAAATAACACAAAATAAACTATTTGATTGGCTGCTATATCAAATATATTAGAAGAACAAACAGACCTGAGAGGTCCATATCATTGCCCATTTTTATTTCCAGAGATTTTTCCATGCATGTTTTCTTACAATTTCTAACAAAATTGGCACCAGTACCATGTTTTTCTAATTTATGTGAAGTTATTTTGTTAAATACAGCACATCAAGGGACAGACTTGTGCCTGAATACATTTGCTAAACTTTGTAGTTTTTAATTGAAATGGCAGCTAACCAAGACATTCCCCTTACTTAAGGATTAATTAATTAATTAATAAAACAATTAACAAGCTATTGCACAACTGAAAGGGGGAAATTGACTGGTTATTTTTCAAACACTCTCTTTAACAGCCAGCAGATGTCAACATAAATCCACTATATGCCTCAACTCTAACCCAGATCTTGCCAGGCTTGTTAAAAACATGATGTTAGGAGAAGTTTCTTCCTATCAAGGGCAGGCATTCATTTGAATACACAGTCAAAATCTATGTATAATAAATTATTTCATTTGGAAAATAAAGAACATGGCAAAATCTAGATTTCCGTTTTATTTCCTGCATCATGCCTCCAATAAAAATGTATCAAAATTTGTTTACATTCTTTAACCTTAGCTTTATTTTTAATTATCTTAATTTCTATAAATGTTTAGGCATACTTAATCTTAATTATCCACAAAATGTTTCTTTCCATCTGAGTCAAATAACCTACCACTCATATAGAAGCTAAACAGGTGAGGGATAAATAAATGTAAAACCTACTTTCAGTTCAACTACGATGCTTCAGTTCTTAGTAACAACATGGAAGTGATTAATCACTTCTTTCTACTGGATGTTTGTGTAATATCTAGTCTATAGCCCTTGTATTTCCTGGCAGTCACCCATGAAAGTACTATCCAGGCCTAGCCTTGCTTAACTTTTTGAAATCAACTGAGATTTTGCTAGCTACTACATAGTTAAATATAGTATTCTCAGAAAGTTTTCCTAGTACAAATTCTAGAATCACTAATTGTCAATCCTAGAGGCATGCTGTTATAGAATTAGTTAAGTCTTTAAATAATTCTATATTCTCTCTCCCACCTTATTAAATATATTAGATTAGCCTTCTTCAGCCAAAAACTCTCCAGATGTGTTGAGACTACAACACCACAAATATTTCTAGCTCATGTAGAGGAAGGATTTTGATGAGAGGCCACTACAGAGAGTTAACAGGGCAACAGTACTGTCTTTTTATCAAGCCAATAGCCAAAAGGACTAGGGCAGGGGTCCCCAACCCCCAGTTTGTGGACTGGTACTGGGCCGCAGCATGCCAGCAACTGGTCCGCACAAACAAGCAAAGCTCCATCCGCGGGATACAGGCAGCACACAAAATCATGCACCCTCTGGTCTGTGGAAAACCCCCTCTCCACGGAACTGGTTCCTAATGCCCAAAAGTTTGGGGTCCTCTGGACTAGGATATCCAG
Source organism: Protobothrops mucrosquamatus (assembly GCF_001527695.2). Classification (NCBI taxonomy): domain Eukaryota; kingdom Metazoa; phylum Chordata; class Lepidosauria; order Squamata; family Viperidae; genus Protobothrops; species Protobothrops mucrosquamatus. The sequence continues at coordinate 262,897 of NW_015388029.1, forward strand.
AGAATGTGGACATTGCAAGTATATTCAACATATTTCTTGAATCTCCAGATTATTCTCTTTGGTTGAAATAAGAGTGCTTGTTTGCCTTGTTACCTCTAAAACAGGGGTGTCAAACTCGCAATGTCATGTGACGTGACTTATTGCGACTTTTTTACCATTGCCAGCAATGGGGTGGGTGCGGTTTTGCTATGGTGCATCTGGCCCGCAGGCCGGCAGTTTGATACCTTTGCTCTAAAATAATCTGCTGCTTTAAGATGTACTAGAGTGGCAGTTAACCCTAATAAATACATTTTTAAAAAACATTAACCTGATCAGGTCCTTGCCTAAAAACGTTTAACTCTACCTTAGAGACATAAAATTTTCCTGGCTTGCTTTACCAGCTCATTCTTTGGGATAATCCCTAACTGTAAGAGATTAGAAACTTCAGCTGGAATTCTAGGAGCAGTGTATTTTACTTGCTGTGACTTAATAGGGCTTCAAGGATTCTAGTTTGGAGTTCCCTCCATCACCTCACTTCTTCAGAAAAGTCAGCTTAACTCTGGAACATTTCTATAGGTCTGGAGAAATATTCTTTGCTTCTCCAGGCTCTAGTACTTCCTTTGAGATCAGCTGTCCCTGGAGTTCTTCTGGTCCCTCATTCTGAAACTATCCTAACATCTTTGAGGGAACCATTTTGTGTCGCATGAGAAAAGCACATCTTCCTTTCCCTGTCCTGACCACTTTCTACAGGGGGACGATCGAGAACATCCTGTCATACAGCATCACAGTTTGGTTTGGAAGCATCACTGCTTCAGACAGGAAGGCGGTGCAGAGAGTGGTGAGAATGGCTGAAAAGATCATTGGCAGTTCCCTCCCTCCCATCCAGCACATAGCACAGAAGCGTTGCTTGAGCAGGGTCCGTAAGATTATCTGGGACACTACACATCCTCTTCACGACCTGTTTTCCTTGTTACCTTCTGGGAGGAGGCTTCGTGGTATCCGTAACAGAACATCCAGATTCAGCCAGAGTTTCATTCCATACAGCGTTAACCTTGTGAACTCTCAAGCTTCCTCCTTCCGTTATATATTCAAGATGGACAGTATTTAATATGTTGTTCATAGTATGTTTAGGTGTGTCGTGTATGTGTTTCACTTTGAGAGCGGGCAACTAAATTTCATTTTTGATGTGTGCCGTTGTGCCCACAGTAAAAAAATGGCAATAAATGTTATCTTATCTTATTATTAATTTTGCCTCACTCTGATCTCTCACATGTTTCTCAATTCCTCTCTCAATTTCAAGATGAAGCTTTTTAAATGGAAACTTTTTTGAGGTTAGGATTCTAAGATGACGTTTAACATTTACTTGCCTCAAGAAAAAGGGAGGAACATCAAGTTGTTTCCCTGTTCTTCATATTAATCAGATATGTTTGGGGAGGGAATCTATTTGTCCTGCTTGGAGGTGTCTGCCTGTGTGAGAAGAAAGACTTGTCAGCCTCATCTAATGAACGCAGGAGTGCCCATTCATTACAAGGATTATGTAACAATTTGAGAGTAACAACTGATTCATTTGGTAAGTGACACTGGATGTTGACACTTAATTCAGATAAGGATCTAATAATCATGGCAGGTTCTGCTGTTATCCAGTCTTTCCACTATATTTAAGAACATTTTTCTGCTTGTATTAACTACACCCTTAATCAATACAATATTGCCACATGAAAGGAAAAAATATTTTAATTATGATGGTTTATAATGGCAAGTATTGAGTAGATTATTTTTGTAAGCACAATATACTTTTTTCAGGACCCTATTAGTATAAATATTGATAACCATTACAGGTACCTGGGTTTTGACAAGCAAAATTCAATATACAGAGCCCACATTTACACTTAGGTGACAGAGGGATTTCTTACAATATTTGTCCTCATGTATGTAGAACCTATGTATCAATTTTGCTCTATTCATACAGCATCAATCAACCAAACTTGTGTGAGGGCAGAAGCATGGACTATACCTATGGGCACTAAAGAAAAATTGATAATTCATTTAATGTGCCTATTATTCAAATGGGCTGTTCAAATGTTTAGGCTGAACTTTTGAAGTACGTCTAGATGTCTCCTTTTTCAAAATACTGATTCAAACATTGCAATTTTTCACTGATTCCTCTAGTTCCCCAATGCCTTTAACCATTCCCATTATAAAACAACAGCCAGTAGCTTGCAAATGGGCCCTCCATCTCAATTGCTAAAATATACTCACATATGAGGAATACAATGATAACGCAAGGATAACCCTAATTTATTTACTCAGTTAAAATTGTCTATCTATCCTGATGTGGATAACTGACAGTATATTACTATACTTGACTGAGTCATTAGGGAATCGCACAAAGCTTCTGCACAGGATGGTGAAATGTGGTATTTCTCACATAAGAATTCACTTTCACACAGCACCGTGTCTCTTTGTTGTGGTGTTATAATTTTTTAATGCCATTAATAAACTCTTATGTGTGAATAGTGAAAGTGAACCCTTCCGTGTGAAATACCACATTTCACCATTCTATGCAGATGCTTTATACGGTTGCACTATGTATTACTTTGAACTTAAGAATCTAGAGATGTGGTGGGATTCAGCCGGTTCGCACCGGTTCAGGAGAACCGGTAGCTAAATTTTGCTGAGTTTGGAGAACCGGCTAAATGCACACTGTTTCCGGAAGTCCAGTCTAGGCCTCGGAGGCCTAGAGGAGGTCTAGAATGGCCCGCTGGAAGTGCATGGATACCACTTCCGGAGGTCCATTCTAGGCCTCGGAGGCCAGGCCTGCATCCAATAAGAGAACTGGTTGTTCAGGTATTTGAAGCCCACCACTGAGATGTATGTATTTCTTCCCTCTTTTGTATGCCTTTATTCCAAAATTCCATCCATGAACAAACAAATATACCCCATTTAGTTGGATAAGAATAAAGCTTATTTCTATCTTTCATAAGCAAACCAAAAATATTAAGGAGTATCAAAAGTAGTTTAACCAAGAGAAATACTTCTAGTGTAAGGTGTATGAAGTGAGCAAGTCATTATGTTTTCTAACTATAGACTTGCAGAGAAGAAATTCAAGTGAAAGTGTATTTTTGTCCAGCTGTGTGTAATTTTTAGATTCTTGTCTGAAAGAGAGAAACCGTTCAGCTGGTAACAAAGGAAATGAAATGGTAATGCTGTAAAGCAAATGTAAAGCTCATTCTCCAACAGTTATTGGATGGAGTCAGTATGTGTATATGCGCACGTGCAGGTACTGGTGGGACAGCATGAAATCACACTTCAGAAAAATCAATCCCTGCTTGGTTTTTGTTTTTTTAAAGAGTGGTGTGAGTCCAGAGATGTGTTATATGTGGAAAATGATTCATGCAGTGCATTCAGTGTCCTAATTTCAGTATCAATATCAGAGTTTTAAGGAAGATACCCAGTAATAGATATATGAAATATTTGTCTGAGAGCCATGAGAATCAATGCTAGCTTGGGATATACTTTGTGCTAAATAGATCCACTTTGCTGTTCTATTAAAATGGAAAGCATTCAGGGCATGTTTTTTAACACAGAACTTTTTGTAGCTGCTCTGTTCACTATATCTCTTCTTAGATACACCTTTTATGCATATTTTTCTTAATTTGGAGCATTCCAATAGCCTTCTATGAATAAATGCTAATTATCATGCATCCATTCTTCAACATGCTTTCTTTTAAAACATAAGTTAAAAATGAAAAAAGGTGACTGCCACTGTTTGTATGCAAATTTCAGCAGGTTATATTATTTTGAGTTTACAACTGGGGAAAGATAAATGCTTGCCAGATATTCTTTGATGTAAAATGTGTGCCACTGCCAACTGAGAGTAGAATGCCCTTAAACAGAATCTGCAGCAAAATTAATTTATGTTACTATCACTATGTGACAAAAAATTAGACTTATTTGGAATTTCAGTTGAATTAATTCTTTGTTTAAACAACGATAAGGGCATATAAGACTACACAATTCTTATACTATTAATGTTGTTTGGAATTGAACTTATTTTTCTTTTCTTTTATTATATCTTCTTCTTTCTGCTGCGAACTATTTTCTTACAGTTGCTGCTAGTACTCCCTCCTAAGGATTAGTAAATGCAGCTTAATAAAAAATAAATGACATTATTTGAAAAATTGCCCAAATATCTATTTTCTATTTTCATGCAAAACTTTGTACAAGATCTTTTTCTATATTGTACCTTTTTATGGCCAGCAAGTTTTATTCCGTATATTTTTAGTTCATTATAATTCTTACATTATAACTCAACTCAAATAATTTTCTACTAGTGAGTGCACAGGAATTTATAATATAGCATTAGTACTTTTCCTCTGCTGCTTACTATTGTTTAGAGTCAAATCTAGGCAGAATTTCAAAGTAATATTCATCGATTTCAGGAGAGTGAAAGTGTTTGATTATTGGCAAATAAAAAAAAATAGAGAGACAAGGTCAGAGATTAAAAGGTTGGCAAGTACTCCTAAGCTTTCAGGGTACTGTTGTGACTGTACAAAGTATTATTGTCCCAAAATGGCTCTGAATATTTGCCATGTGACTTGAGGCAGCTGCTTTACTTTGCTAAGGAGCATGTCTAGTTGTTTTACTGCTCAGTTTCCTCATGCCTTACACATCTTCTCTTTCCCCTCCTCCTCCTCCTCCTCCTCCTCCTCCTCCTCCTCTAATCCCTGCTTAAAGTTATGCCTTTTCTTCTTACATGTTAATTTGTTATCTAAAATAGAAAAGAGACTCTTATGAATTCAATTTACTTTTTATTATTACAGGGAGTCCTTGGTTAACAATGGTAGCTGGGACCAGATTTTCCATCCCTAAGTGATATAGTCATAAAATGTGATGACATATGCTGCATCACTTAGTGACAACAATCCCAGCCGTCTCTGTTGCCAATGTTAAGCAAGAATTGTGGATCATTAAGCAAGGACCTCCTCACAGCTTCCTGCTGGTTTCCAACAAGTTAAGTCACTGGGGAAAGTGGCAGGAAATCACAAGTTCCAGGAAACTCACAAGCAGGGTGGCAAGTGGATAAGTGGCTGTTGTGGCCCAGTGTGAGTGCAGTGGAGCTGAGGGTGACTGCTGTCAGGGATGGGGGGGCATGCAAGCCACTCTGCACTCTGTCATCCTCAAGTGACTTTTGCCATCTTCTTCCTCCTCTTCCTCCAGTTTCCCAGCCCTTCACAAACCCCAGCTACTCAGGCCCAGCACTGTAGAATGAAGCCCTACCCCTTTTAGCCACCCTGCACTCCACAATCCCTATCACCCTCCACTCCACCACCCCATGACCTTGGTTATCTTCTTGCTCCTGCTGCTGAGACACGTGCAGCCTGGCCCTTTGTGAGGTAGCTGCTGGCTGTGTGAAGCCTTCTTTCTGCATTCTCACAAGAAAAACATCCCAGGTCTCAAGAAGGCTGCATGTGACCTTGGGAAGAAGGCCGCTGGGCCTTGTGGGTGCATCTTGTCAGCAGCAGGAGGAAGAAGATGGTGAAGAGATGGCAGAGTGCAGGCGGCTAAAAGGGCAGAGATGGGGGGAGATAGGTGGGTGGGAATTATTGAACCCCATCCTGCGGTCATAAATGCGGCAAACTGCTAAGGGCCCAAACTTTGATCACATGACCGCAGGGATGCTCCCACCGCCGTAACTTCAATGAGGGAATGTAAACGCCATTTGTTTAGTGCTGTTGTAACTTTGAATGGTCACTGAATAATTGGCCATTAAATGAGGGCTACCTGTAGTGTCTGTATGCCACCCAATTCAATGACTCACAAATAAAAATATTAAAACAAGAAAAAATACAATAGGAAAGAAAAATAAAACAATAAAAGTTGATGAGGATAAGATAGGAATGAAAGAGAAACAAGTGCAGGAGGGGGCTTCACTCATCCTCACCATAAACCTGGGTAAAAAGCAAGTCTTCAGGTCTGTTTATTGTTATAATGATAAGGGGTGGGTGTATATTATTTATATAGCAGTCACTTGTGAAAATAGCCAAAATTGTTTAACTCATACCTTGAACATACTGTACATGTTACACTGTCATGGTTTGTTTAACTTTGGTTTAATGAATAAAGCAAAATTATATGAAATTATTTATTTACAGCATTTTTATAGCATGCGAAGGCAAAACTAAACAAATCACATTCTGGCTTAGCGTGATGCTTGAAATATTCCATATGCTGCCTATAGGAGACTAGTTCTGATTTCCTAGTTTAGCTCCTCTTACAAAGCTATTCAAACTAGAACATTCAAATTGCCCAGCTATTAAACTTTAGATTACTTTTTTTCTAAGTTAAAAGGAAACACTGTAGCCCAGGAATCAAGAAACTTTTCTTTCTTTATATTGTTAATTTTCTTAAGCTTCCAAAATAAAAGAGCTAAATATTCCCACTCACATACACCCACAGACCTAGATATAAATACACTAAGATTCTAAAGTATAAATATCAGCCTATAATGCATAGTGTCTTGAAACAACATATCCAGCTCTTAAAACAAATTCTTAGTGTTTAATCAGCAAAATCAATTAAACATATTCCTGCAAAAATGTCAAAATTCATTTTGGAGGAGAAGCAATAATCTAAACAAAAACAGTGAAGATTAAAGGAAGAAATATTTTGTCATATAACTGTACATAATACTCAGAGGAAGTGGGAAGATGACTGCTTAATGTATAATTTAAATTAGTGGTGGTTATTGATAAAGACTGTTAAAAATGTCATACCTAAAATAAAATCTTAGCTACAGGATTTCTCCTCCTCCTTCTCAGTAATTCTGTTCCTCTCTTATAAACATCTGCAAATTCATACTGTTACTAAGAATACAACATCTGCACTGCAGTATTGACAAACAGTTTATGGCAGCTAATGCCCATGAATTATGTTACACTGAAATATCTTAACAGAAAAGCTAAATAAATAAATAGGACCTCAAGAGTAATCTGTGTAAGTCCAATGCAATCTCTGAGATTTCCAAGAAAATATTTTTTTTCCCTTTCAGAATAAAGCTCTTTTGTATTTGTGTATGTGAACTATTTTGTGGTATTAAATTCTAATCTGTTACAAGTTTCTCTTAGGAGAGACAGTATCAACAATGTAATGGTCCAAAAGCTTTAGTGTTGTAAGCAAATGCATCTACTAAATGCATTTGCTTGGTGGAAAGATTCTCTTTTTCCCTCCCAGTGTGTCCCTTAAAGGTCCTTCAGATCTGCTCCTAAGGGTCAAGGGATGGAAAAGGAAGTTCCACTGTATAAGTGGATACTGTTAAAGTTCTGAAGGATTAAGCTCAATATCCCCTTAGTAAAATTTACCCCTTGGTAAAATTTCAGCATCGGAAAGAAGGGACATCATTAGTTTAATGTGTGTTGGATAACAAAACATACCAAATTTGATTGTTCTTCCCTCCCTTTCCTTTCTGTGCATGTACAGAATTCTGTCTCAAAATCCCTAGGAGATAGTTTTCATATAAGTCAAAACTAATCTTGGGAAACGTTTCAAGAGCTACATTCCAATGTTGATAGGACAAAAATAAATAAAATTTGATAGGATTAAAAGAACTAGTTTGGTGTAGTGATTACTGTATTGGCTTAGAAACCAAAAGACTGTGAGTTGCATGCCTTAGGCATGAAAGGCGGCTAGGTATCTTTGGGCCAGTCACTTTTTTTGAGCCCAACTAACCTCACAGGGTTGTTGTTGAAGGAGGAAGGAGTATTGGTATGCTAGCCATCTTGCACTATATATGAAAAAAGGCAAGATAAAAATTTAAAAAGTGATTTTTTTTTACAAATTCTAATTCTAAGTAAACCTTTCCCCTTGATAACTATTCAATAGTAAGCAAGATGTTGATTGATAAGGCTCTTGCCTATATGTCTACTTCTAGGTAATTATGAATACTTTTTTAGTCTCCTTATAATTAAACAACAAACTCTCTACATGAAAAAGTAGCAATCTGTTAAGACCAATTCTTTTTGGCCCATACAAGCCTCTCCATCGAGATGCTTTTTTTTTTAGAACAAACCTTGAATAAACTGTTATTTGCAAAGGGCAGTTGTTTATGTGCTATTTGTATGTTAGTCCAATTAAATTCAATAAGGCTTACTCTCAAGTAAGAGAACAGTAGGATTGCAGCTTTGTTAAAGAGAAGTAAAAAAGCAGAAGCAGAATCAAGCATCTATGACTTCATTTGCAATTGTGCAGTATCTTCTGAAAAACAAAAAAAATCCTTCAAACTCCACCTCCCATCTCTTCTGACCACTTGCTTATAATAGCATTAGGAAAAGTGTGTATATAATTAGTGTCTCATGCTAGATGCATCAGAACTTAATAAAAGATCAGCTGCTATGGGCAAAAAGTGGAGGAAGTAACACTATGTATATCACCTTGAGCTCCAGCACAAAAGGAGGCTCCTAAATCTTCACTAATAGACAAATAAATACAATATACTCACATTTCTTAGTGCCAACCATTACAATTAAAAATGAACTCCAGAGATCCTGGATGAAAAGGGAAGTGGCAACCATGAACTACAAATAGCAATATATTAGCTAAGGTTCTTAAATTATCATTACTATTTGGTCTTGCCTTTAATTGGCAGCAACTGAGCAATTGGCTTCTGGCAATAGCATACATTCTTACTGATAAATTGGGTATCAAAGAAGTTTCCTAAGAAAAAAAAGAAAATATGCAGTTGTGACTCCAATCTTCTCCTTTTTCTCCTGGCACTGTGGAGTCTGTAGGGGGCCTGGGGAGCTGAACACATTAGTGTACAGCACAACTCTTGCTTAAGAGCAAACACTGGCCAATGTTCTTGTATGATAGTATCTTAAGAGATATTTATCTATCTGAAAAATAAATTTGGAACAAATAATTCTACTTCTGCCCAAAGGAACCTTGGTTTTCCTACCCTGAGCTGTTATTAAACAGTTGAGCTATCAAAAGTAGTTTGAAATCCATCAAAAACATGATTGGTACAGTCTCTAACTGGTTTCCCGCCTCCAGACAGCTAGAGAATCAATCAGAATCAGAGAAAACAATTGCCAATACTAGATATCCCTTATATCAGAAGTCTCCAAACTTTCCAGGCTCGAGGACCGGAGAGAAGGAGAGCAGCTTCAAAATTGGTGCACGTGCACACATACACACACGGGGCCATGCACACTGGCACAGCACTAGCAGCCCCGTTCGCGCATGCACGAACAGGCCGCGCAAACCACCTGGGCTAGCAGCACATGTGCAAGCGGGGTGCGGACACCCGCCCCACGCTAGTATCCCTCTTTGTGCCCGCGCGCATGTGCAAATGGGGCTGTGGGTGCTAGCACGAGTGGGGGGATGCACATCCATGTGTGCGCACACCGGCCAGCCATTTCCACGGCCCGCTGGCCAAGAGCCCGCAGCCCACGGACCATAGGTTGGGGACCCCTGCCTTATATAACCTCCCCGTGAAGCAAGGAGACTCTGTAAGAGTTTTCTTATGGCAACAAAAGCAAAAAATACTAGGTTCCCTTGGATGAAACTGATTTCCCATTGTTCTATTGCTTGTGTCTGTATTATACTGAATTCTAATATGACATGACCACTCTCCCACTAAAGTTTCTGCAACTTCAACCCTATCATTTATTCTCTGTTAGTAAAAAATAGGTCCAGTATAGCTGTCCCTCTAGTATAATTCCCTCCTCTACCTTTTGGTTGACAAAGTTGTCAGATAGGTTGGTCAGGAACATGTTTGATCTTCCACTTGATGCAGAGTTTGTCTCTCAGATGATGTCAGGGTAGTTAAAGTCCCCCATTACTACTGTGGTGTGTTTCCTACATACATTTGTTAACTGATACAATATATTTATTGTATATACAGGTCTGGCTACGGAACACAAACCTGGTTGCCCTGTGGGATGACCGGGGCCAAGAAAAAGACTGGGGACTACAATTGTGTTGGTCTTCTGAGAATCTCTCATCAACTTTGTACCATCAATCACAGCATCTTCTTGGATAGGCTGTCAAGAGATGGGTTGTGTAGGCACTGTATTCCTATGGTTCCACTCCTACCTGGATGGTTGTTTCCAGAAGGAAATAGTAAAGTATTACTCTTCTGCCTCATGGCAGGTGGGTTATGGAGTCTCTCATGGGTCCATTTTATCCTCTAGGCTATTTAACATATATGCTAAATTGCTGGAAGCAGTCATCCAGGGTGCATCAGTATAAAGATGATATCTAGCTCAATCACTCTTTTTCATCTAACACAAGTAAGGTGGTTGGTGTTTTGAATCTGTGCTTGGACAGAGTAATGGACTGGATGTCAACCAATAAACTAGAGCCAATATAGTTTGGTCTAGCAGTTAAGGGATGAGTCTAGAAAGCAGGAGACTGTGAGTTCAAGTCCTGCCTTCGCCATGAAAGCCAGCTGGGTGACCTTGGGCCAATCACTCTCTCTCATCCCAACTCACCTCACAGGGTTGTCATTGTGGGGAAAATAGTAGGAAGAAAGTATGTTGGATATGTCCGCTGCTTTGAGTTAGTTGTAAAAATAATAAAGGTGGGATACAAATAAAATAAAACAAATACATACAAGACAAAAGATACTGTTTGTGGGTGATGCATCTGTCCATTTAGATCATGTCCTGCCTGCCCTGGAGTGGTCTGCACTTGCCCTAAAGGAACAAGTTTGCAGTTTGGGTGAACTTCTAGAGGTCTAGATGGCTTTGGTAGTATTGTGGCCAGGACTGGTTTTTCAGCTTCAGCTGATTTATCAACTGAGATCTTAACTTGGATACAGAAAGACTTGCAACAATTATTTATGCTGAAAACTTCCTGATCGGATTACTGCAATGCATTACTGTACATGTGGGGCTACCTTTGAAAACAGTTTGGAAACTAAATTTAATTTAAAATACAGCAACTAGACCTCCCACCAATATGGTCATATTATACCAGCTCTTGGTCATCTACGTAGGCTGCTAGTTCTTTTCCAGAGTCAATTCAAAAAACTTATTTGAAGGAGTGCCTTCTTCCATATTGCATCACCTACCCAGACCTTGTCTAATGAGATCCTCCTCCTCCTCCAGGTCTCTTCATCAAGGGAATGCTTCTTTTGTGGGAACACCCATTTATGGAATTCCCTCCCCAGGGAGGCTTGACCGGCACCTACACTACCATCATTTCAGTGCCAGGTGAAGATATTCTATTTTCCACAGCTTTTTAATTAGTTTTAAAAAAAAATAACTGCCTTTTTATTTATATTGCTTTGAAGACTGAAGACAGATTTATAGCCATCTAATTCATATGGTGTTTTTATTTTCATTCATTGCATGTTTGGATTCATACTATATTTTTAGTGGGTTTTATTGTAAAGCTGCAGGAGAAGGAATGGCAGAACTTGGAAGAGGGAGTGAAAAGGGGGAAATCAGCCTAGAATCATTACATGGCCACAAGAGAACTACGTCCAGCCTACTTTGAATGCTGTTGGTGCTTAACTAACTCTAAGAAAATGTCCACCATTAGTTGAGAAGATTCTTTTGCATAGGCTTTAGCAATAAATCAGTTTAATTCAATATGTGAATCTGGTCTTTTATGCTTGATAAGACTGCCCAGAAAGTTGTAGCTATTAGTCAGTTTAATAAATAAATAAATATAAAAGTAGGTAAATAAACAATAGATCAACCTCTACTAGAAAGAAGATATTGAAGATACAGGCAAGAAATTTAGCAGATGACAACACTGGCATTAATGATAAAGAGTGTTAAAGCCTGGCTCTGTCAGTCAGCATGGGCATCCAGAGTAGCACGCAACCCTGGGGATGCCTGGTGGCTTAACAGTGTTCCATCTTTTTAATTTAATTTTGCTTTTTAACTTTGTCTAGATTCGTATAGATTTTATGGTAATTTGTAAACTGCCCAGAGATAATGAGATGGGCAGTACATACAGTATCTTTAATTATAAAAAGCAGATAAAAAGCAGATCTTTGCTGGAGGAATGAGTCATCTGAAAGACCCTAAATAGCCTTTGCACCCAGATCAGTAACGCAAGAGACAACATCAGCAAACATAAGTACCCCATTTATTAGAGACCTGACAGACAGACAATTGCAAGACTTTACTGAGGCCAAGTTGGGAGCACTAAAATGGGAACAGCAGTGGAAGGAAACACGACTTGATGTATGAATATGGGAAGTGTTTCCTCTAGAGCTGCAGGAGTGGTTTCATATTAGCAAGAATTGCCAGCTTATCCTGCCTCCTCCTCCTCCCTCCTGCAAAACTAGTGTTTTAGAGAGAAATGGAGTAAGACAACAAGGACGTAGGGCACTAGTAGGAGTTTTGTTTTTCCCGTTTCCTGATTGGCTGCCTAGATAGAATTTTGCTTTCTATTCAAGCTCTAAGAATGGCAGACAGATGGTAATGTAAATCTGCATCACAGAGCAAAGGGGGTAAAGCTGGCCACTTGAGAAAGGATCTAAAGAGAAAAGTACTCAGGGAGCCAGCATAAAGCAATTCACAATTCAACTGCTTGGAGCTTAGAATTTTTCCAAGGCAGGATCTTGTCATATGACCACATTTGGGAAAACATGGCAGTCTAAAGAAACTTATGGCAGTTATTAGATATGCAGTAGTTACCAAAGAGAGAGAGCATTCTAGATGTGTTTTGTACCTATTATATCTAAATTGTTTGATGGGGGAGACTGCTATCAGACAATGTTGAGATGATCAAGTCTGGAAATAAATTTGGAGAATCAGTTTTTGTTTCTAAACATTTCCAATCAAATTTGAAAAATAATTCATTATTTCAAGCTAATTTGGGATCTGTCATAGATGGATTACAGCAGAGGTCTCCAACCTTTCTGGGCTCATAGCCCGGAGGGAAAAACAGCAGCTTCCAAATTGGTGCGTGCGCATGCACGCAAATGGTGTGCATGCACCGGTGCGGCACTAGTGGCCTGGTTCACGCATGCACAAATGGGCCACGCACACCTGCCCGGCACTAGCAGCCTCATTCGCGCATGTGCAAATGGGCCGTGCACACCCGCCCAGCGCTAGCGGCCCTGTTTGCGCATGTGCAAATGGGCCATGCACACACACCCGGTGCTAGCAGACCCATTTGCACATGTGCAAATGGGCCACGCACACCTACCTGGTGCTAGTTCTGTTCGCGCATACACAATGGGCTGCACACACCCGCCCGGCGCTAGCGGCCCTGTTCATACCTGCATGCATGTGCAAACGGGGCTGCGGATGGTAGCGCAAGTGGGGGGAGTGCACGCACGCGTCCGTGCACCAGCCAGCCATTTCTGAGGCCCGCTAGCTAAGAGGCCACGGCCCATAGCTTGAGGACCCTGCATTACAGCATCAAAATCCAAAGATTATCTTTTTCCTTTTTTTCACACCCAAAACATACTTTCTATGCTACTTTTTCCAACCAACTACTGTACCTGACCCACTCTTGCTTCTCACTCATCATACACTTATGCACCATGCTGCTTTAGCTTTAGAAGAAAAGGGGAAAGGGGGCAGAAATCTGTCTACCCTACCTTATTTGGTGCTCTTTGCCACCAGGCTCATAGGCATAGTAATAGGGGAATGGATGAGAAAAAGTTTCCTTCTTTATTGTGCCCAAAGAAGTTTCCTTCTTTATTGCGCCTTGTCTTTGCTGTTAGAGCAGCAAAGACAAGGAAGTAACTGTGCAAGTGAATGAAAAGGAGGATTTAAACTTCAAATCTGAAAAGAACTTTTGGGAACTGCAAAACTCGTCTCAAGGTAGAGGCCGGCTGTATGAACTACTGAGATTCATAGTACAAAGCAGAAAAATATGACATTTGATGGTATCATTACTTTCTGCTATCTATTGCTTTGCTTGGGGCTATAAACGCAGGACATAATATAGTGCATCACAAATATCCAACAATATTTTTGAGGTAAGAGAGGCTATGAAACACTCCATGAACTGTCACCCCTTGTTAAATAAATATGGGACATATACTTATCAGATTCTCAGTTTTGGCTGCACTGAAATGAGTACATGAATATTTAAAGACATTACTTTATGCCTGTTTTCAAAATTGGAATGCTATCTTATCATCTCTCTGCTATGCTTTGTACTGGAAAGCAAGGTCTGTCAGCAGAATTTATTTATAAGTAATAAGGAATCTCTTGTGTTCTCTCTCTTTCTCTCTCTCTCACACACACACACACACACACACACACAAACATAACTTTGCAAAGGCAATAACTGGCACTGGTTCAACTCCCACAGTCTGGCAGTGCTGATAATACCGATTTTCCCTTTCAAATTACAATTTTAATGCTTTGAAATGGTTTTAAGCATCATGTATGAACAAACTGGGTTTACTTGCCGGACAGCATTATTCATAAATTGACTTTTTATTGCTATGAGCTGATTATTTACACAGTGTGTCCCTGCTGAATTGTCTGAACATAGCAATACTGGCTCTACAAACACACAAGATATTGGATTTAAGTCACATACGATATAAGTTCACAGTAAAATGGCCTGATCTGTGCTGTTATATTTAAAAACTATTTGAGATCTAATTTAAGAGCACCAGCAATGTATTACGGATCATAATACTGAAGACATTTAGAGTTCACTATTATCTTTTTAATGATGAAAACAACATACCATAAAATCAAGCAGTATTTTCCATTTGTAAAGAAATTGTATTTACTAATATAATGACTGGAAAAAAATATCACTGTCATTCAGCACCAACATTAAGTGTACAATCCAGATAAGAACAAGTAAACAGTTTTTCTTCATCCATTTTGTATCCTGCTTTTCATATGTTTGACTACAAAAACACCGAAAAAAACAGTTCCAAACCCACAAGTATATACTGAAAAGTAAAATATTTATGAAGAAAGTCAGAAAATACAAACAACACACGAAATAAATAATACAAAGGAGCCCAAAGTAAAGATAATCATTCAAATTACCACATCAATGGTCAAAAGAAAGATGCACTATTAAATAATGGAATTTAAGCCCAAACAAACAAACAAAAAAAGTTGGGCAAGCAGAAGATAGAAATTCTACATTTAGAACGAAACTGAAGCTGAGCAAGGAGAAAGAGAAAAATCAGGTAAGGATAAATGGGATTTTTTTTTTAAAAAAAGTAGGAGATTGAATCAGGATTTACAAATGTTAAATGAAGACAAGTCATTAAATGAACAGTAATTAATCTGTTTATCTCCAAGGATACCCTAATGTTGTAATGTTCCTTGATATGCACTAACAAAATAGAAAATACAATTATTTGAAACACCCTTAAAACTGTGGATTTCTAATCACATTGATTTAAGGGAAATTCTTGAATTCAAGGCCAAGAACAAAAGTACATTCACGTTTAGGCAGGAATGTTTCTTACATGCTTGCTGATTTTAAAATGTAATTATGCTGCAAGATTCAACATTAAACCTTATGTATGTAATTAACTGAGCAAAAATTACGGAATTGGATGGTACAATAGCATTTGAACCAATAACTGTTCCATAATGCAGCACCAGGGAACCAAGATTTCTTATCACTCTGAAACACCGATACTCTCACACACATGCATTCTACAAACAGCCCAGGTGTGCTTTCTGGTCAGCAAAATAAATGGCTTCATTGTGATACTTGTACAATAAGCCAAGACAGGCTGCTATTGAATTGATCAAGTTTCATAATTTTAAAGCAAAATAAAAGGAAATAGAAACATTTCTATCAGCTATAAGGAAAGAAAAGACCGACTGGTTTTAATTTGAGGACGAAATGTCTTTTATTTTGGTAGTGCCATAAAACAAATAAAAACACAGAACCACCTGTGCGGTGTAACTAGATAGCTTGTTTTGAGCATGTACCCTCACACGCACAGGGACACACACCAAAGTATTAGAAGCTTTGCAAAAGGTGTGGTTCAGTTCAGTATTTTATTACTGTCTCTGTCCAGAAAGCCCAACAATGTATGGGTTAAGGATTCAGTTTCGATTTAGTGCCCAAGATTAAATCCATCCTCAATTAGCACTAAATGTACGGTGAGACAGGTTCACAATGGATAACACAAGGATGTATTTTATTTCACAGCAAATAAAGCAACACCCAATGAAATAAACTGTTTACTTACAGTGTTAAAATTTGGGAAGAGCCCAACAGCAGAACTGCTCTCCACAGGGAAGGACACAAATGATTTGACATCCAGAGAGGGCTGCATCACAAGGGTTGGTGTCCGGACAAGCGTTGGGAGTGAAGTACTATGGCATGTACTGCCTGCAAAGAGGAAGACTGTTTAAAAACGATCACGACTTCATTTTCTTTTTTAAAATCTCCACTAAATATCAAAACAATATCCTTGTCTTTCAGTAATATGTGTGGTTCAAATTATATAGCATCCGTTTATGTTAAAGACTTACGGTAATATAAGTAAAAATTATTATTTTCTAGAGAACATTGAGAACTTTAGCATGGATATATTCCACAGAGCCAAATCATACTGGCAGATGAAAACAAAAAAGTACAAATAGGTTGGTCTTTGGCTGTTGAATATATAATCCTTAATTGAGGAGAATCACACTAAGCTCAATAATGCTGAGGTCAATAATGATAAACCAGGAATGTTTAAAATGATAGTTTGTCAAATACATCTGGTTTGCGCATCTTTTATTTTTAAAGTTTCAGTGTTATGCTTTGTATACTTAAGCCATCACAGGAAACTGATGGCCTTTCCTCTTCCTTAAATCTCATGATTTCCTACAATATCATTATTCAGATATTGTAGGAATTTCAGATGCTGCTCCAAACATTTTTCTGATCCTTGATGAGTCTGTTTCTCTATTTGATGTTGCTGCGCCTTTCTTTTTACTCTCTCCAGTTTAATTATTAATTTCATTTTTTGGTGTGCTGCAATATAAATTAATATGCCTACAAAGACAGACCTGTCCCTTATATGTATATACAGTATAGAGCCCAATTTATTAGACATTTTACAACTGTCAAATTATTGTCCCTATACATTATTGGTATAATATTTTTTAAAGGAAGCTAACAATTTTAAATACCTGCCCAATACCTAATACCGGAGTCACTGTCTGGCACATTGTCAGTAATCAGAAAGTCACAGCAATAGCTACTTCTAGAAGATAAAGGAGGCTTACTCTGCAAGCTTGCATAGCTAGAATGAATGCACTATGACCCAGATTAATTTTACTAATAATATGGATTTTACAAAGCCCAGGAAAAAATACTGGTAGTTTAAGGTGCTACAGATACCATAGGTGTTACATTGGTATTCCTGCCCCCAAATGGAAATCACCTCTGTTTATCCAAATTAGTTTGTCCAGTTTGCTAATGATTTGCCAACATTACAGCACAGAAAAAGGAATTAATAGTTAACTAGTTTACATGGACCCTAACTACATGTTTGCTAGGAAAGGCTTAGCCATGACATTAAAGGAAGAACCAGTGAAAGGGAGAGGCATTTGCTCTTTCAAAAGAAATGCTACCTTGGCACCTAGTGAGTAATAGTACATTGTATATTTCTTCCCATTTTTATAACTTTTCTATAGAACATTAAATATTTTAATTATTAATGATTTAATTAATTTAGCTGCCCATTTCAACAAATGACTTTAGGTAGTGGACAGTGTTAAACAAATAAAGATACATATAGAAAAATTAAAAGACACAGCAGCCAAGAAAATCACAATGACCATCAACAAAGCCAAGAGACAGGTCCCTTCACACACTTGAAGCCCAGGCTGAAGCATAGAACCATGTCTCTAGGCCAGGGGTAGGCAACCTTGGCTCTTTTATGACTCATGGACTTCAAGTCCCAGAATTCCTGAGCCAGCTATGCTGGCTCAGGAATTCTGGGAGTTGAAGTTCATGAGTCATAAAAGAGCCAAGGTTGCCTACCCCTGCTCTAGGCCTTCCGAAAAGCCAACAGGGTCAGGGTCAACCAGAGGGAAGCCAACAGGGTCAGGATCAACCAGAGGGAATGTTTCAGAGGGTGGGCACTATGGCAAGAAAAGGCTCATCTTCTGGACCCTGCCTACTGTCATTCTTTAGCTCAGGGGTTCCCAACTGGGGATGCTCGTACCCCCGGGAGTACGAGACGATATTTCAGGGGGTGCAAAAACTTGGATTTTCAAAATGATAGTGTATATGCATAATTTGTTGCCGCTATTTTGAACTTTTGTAAGGGGTGTGAGAATATATCAGAAATTTTCTTGGGGTGCAGAGTATAGAAAAGGTTGGGAGCTGCTGTTTTAGCTGATGAGACCCGGAGCACACCCTTTTTGCCAAACTGGAACGGTGCACACGTGACTGTGAATAGAATCTCCCAATCCAGGAACAGATACAACCGATGCACAAGATGTGCAAAGACCCTCCAAGCCAGGACTGGCACCTAATTTTTGAGCAAAAACTGTGAATCAAAGAAGACCTCCCTCCCCCACCCAGTTTTGATGCCAGGTCTGTCTGAGGTAGTGCCATTCCATTCAGAGACAAACATGGAATATCCCTGACACAAGAAGTTCTAAACATCCAAAGCCACTTAGTCTTGCTTGGATGGAGCCAAAATCTGTTACACCCCATCCATGCGGCTCTCCAGCCTCCATGCCCTGGGACAGAATATCCACTGCATCACCCAGGAAGACTGGGGTGAAAATATAAAGCATAGTATTGTCAGCAAACTGATGAGACATCATCCCAGACCATTAAATGACTTCATCCAGAAACTTTCTGCTAATATTCTGAAAAAGAACTTTTAGAAAACAACTAAGAGTGGAAAATTTATTCAGAAAAAGATTCTTTCAATTGCAGAATATTCTGTGATGCTTTTTTCTCAGACAATCTCTTTAGGTAATATAAATTAATTAAACATTAAAGCATTAATTACTATCAGTCAGGTATATGAAAATATAGATTTGATTACAAGTGTTTATCATTGTGCAGCCATAACTAAATGAAATGAATAGCACAATTGTTCTACCATCAATTATCCAGTTGTCTTACCTCAATCGGATTCATAGCCTACTCTTTTAAAACTCATGTCTATGAATCAATTAAATTATTTCAACACCCACTACGGCAGCTTCATAATCCATCTGCTTTTTTCAGTTCGTACCTACATCATTCATTATCTTCCTTAATCAGCACATCAATAGAGCCTTGAGTTTTTATCATTCCAATCCAGTAGTCCTCTCTGAAATTTTCTTCCAATATTTTCCTCTAACTTTTTTTAATGATAAGCATAACGCCTCTCCTCATTAAGCTAAATTTTCTTGGTTTTAACAGTCAGTTGCTTTGTTTTCATCAAGAGTTACTTAAACTTATTTTTTTTCTGTGAGAAGTTATTTTAAAGCACAGAGATTACTTATGAACTGACAAATTGAATTACATTTTGTTTCTCTAGGAAAATGTTAAAAATGATATCCTTTATTTCCTTTCCAGTTCCCTGTATACATTATCTGATTATAGCTCATCAAGTGCTTTTATAGACTTCACATCAAAGTCTTTCACAATGTTAAGTGAAAATCTTAGAAAAAAACCAATCATTTATTTGTTTTATGTATCAAATCTATTATTATTATGGAAATTATGGTATGGAAGATGGCTACCAAAATGAATAATTGCAAATTACTTTGCCATCTCTACCAGGCTGGTTCTTGTGAAAATTTCACTATACAAGGTAAATTGTTGAAATACAACTGCTTTCCTCTCCCATGGTTTATTGATTATAAACTTTCTTTAAAATCTTAAGTAAATCATTGCTTGCCTTCAGGCTCTGATGTATATTGACAGCTTTTCTTAATTATCTGTAAGTCAGCAAACTATTCAAGCGTAATCATAAATAATAGAAGATAAAAAAGTCTAAACTTTTAATAGCTTATTTAGGAATCACTATTATTTCTATATAGGTTATTCCTGCACCACACTCCCATAGGCAAACATTATAACTGCCAGACTCAACCAGTTAGTTTGTACTGGTATCAGTTATATTGCCGACAAAGTGTTAAAGGGAGATTTTTGTCAGCAAAATCTAAATTTAACGCAGAAATAGTTTATCGCAGTAGCGACTTTAGCACGCATGTATATATGTATGTATATATGTATGTATTCTCCTTTAAATTTTTCAACTGATACCAGTACAAACTGGTACACACACAGTACACACACACACATACACACACATACACTGTAGGTATAGATATGTGTGTGTGTGTGTGTTTGGATAGATAGATAGATAGATAGATAGATAGATAGATAGATAGATAGATAGATAGATATAGATAGACATCCTACATTTATTATTTTTAAAAAATAATTCAAAGTGGCAAACATATCCAGCACACCTGGATTTTCCCCATAATTACAACCCTGTGAGATGGATTGGCCTGAGAGAGAGAGTGACTGGTTATGCATATGTCTGTCCTAAATTGTATGAATCTGCTCATCATAATATCCTTATTCCAGCATTTCAAAAAATGGCAAAACTTTCCATGTGAGTGACATTGAAAAGTACACACACACACACACACGGTCATATATAACCTATAAAGTTGTTTAAAGAAAGATACTGACATATATAGTATAGATATTGGTAGTGGCTTGCTAATAAACAGTGAACTCCTGTATAATCCCAGATTGTGAAAACATAAGGGTTTGGATTCACACAGAAATCAACATGAACATATTTGATTTTCTCAGTTACGTGCTGTTTTCATAAAGGCCCATTTTAACAACATTACAGGAACAACCTCACAGACATTTCTCCCCACTGCCACACCTATACAGGTAGCCCTCAATTTAAAACTATTTTGCTTAACAATCTTTTGAAGTTACAATAGCATTGAAAAAAGTTACTTATGACAGGTCCTCACAGTTATGACTGTTGAAGTGTCTCCAAAATCACATGATCAAAATTTGGGAACTTGATAAGAAATGTATTTACCTTTGCAGCATCCTGGGGTCATGTGATTGCTATTTCTCACCTTCCTGGGGGTGGGGGCTTCCAACGAGCAAAGTCAACGGGGGAAGCTGGATTCAATTAATCACTGGGTGATTCACTTAATGACCACAGTTATTTACTTAACGATTGAGAGAAAAAGTCCGGAAAATTGGGGGCAACTCACTTAACCACATGACTAAGCAATGGAAGATGCAGTCCCAATTATGGTTGTAAGCTGAGGACTACTTGTAGAGAGTCAATAGTTTATCTGAAATATTGCCTATTAGCGATCAAGGTAACAAAACAAATTCATGTTATTCAATGTTTTTAGATGTTTGAGGAAGCACCCAGAGAGAATGAGTAGCAATTTAGCTCGTTTATTTTTATTTTTTTCAATATAAAATTTTATTGTTTTTATCATAAAAAAAAAAGAAATACATCACAAATATTACACAAAGTTATATCCCATCCCCCCGCCCCCCGGACTTCCCAAACCAAACCTAGGCTAATATTCAAATACAAGTAAACAAATATTAATATCTCTAACTCCAAACTCTAAACTTAAACAATCCATCTCCTCCGTGTTATAAAAATTATTCATTTAATTAGTTCTTCAAATACCCAAAATCTTTACCATTTCAGCAAGATAGTTTAACACCATCCCTTACTTATACAAAAAAAGAAAAGAAAAAAAATTTCCATCTTCCGTAAAATTAACAAGTTAATTCTGTCATTTCATGAAGCTACACCTATAAAAAATCATTTGGAACCCTTAATAAGGTTTACAACTTCAGTTACTTAATTATCATTCAATTGTTTTCAATTATTACAACATTATTATATTTATAATAATCTTCCTTTTAATAAAAATTATTCATTTAATTAATTCTTCAGATACCCAAAATCTTTACC
>NW_015388029.1:285840-293701 GCF_001527695.2 Protobothrops mucrosquamatus
GCGTCCTGGATCGCGGAGAATCCTCGGGGCTCCGGAGGAGTTCTCGCCTACATCGTCCATATAGGACGACTCGGGAACTCAACTCCTACCCCGGGCAGCTCACCTATCCCCTTATGCCCAGGGGAAAGGTATCAAGCCGTTTGACAGCTGATGCTGGCTGTCAAACCGGCTTTTACGCAAAACAGGCGGGAGGCAGCAAGCAGCTGCGACCGACGAAATCGCCTGCCACCGGAAGTCTCTAGCTCGTTTATTTTTGTTCGTCTTATAAATGAAAGAATGGCAGAAACTCACAGTACATTTCCAACATCAGCTACATGGCACCCACTCTGTGTTTAGTGGCCAGAAGAAATAACCTTGAGGAACAGGAGGAAGAGCTACAACCAAGACAGTGGTGAAATAAAATAAACTTGAGTCTGGCACAACGCTGTAACTTGAGTAAGAGTCTCAGATAAGATTCTTCCTAATTCAGACTTGCAAGATTCTGTTACTATAACCTTTTAATAAAAGTAGTGTTAGCTTGCACGCATGCATTTGGTTTCAAAGTCTGTTCTACCTTGGAGGGCTGACAGTATTTGATAAAAAAAAAATGGAATCATGCCCATTTGGCCCATAAAGTTGGGAACTTCTGGTTAAACAATGTTTTATCATCTCTCTTCAAAAGTCTCAGAAGAATTTCAAAATCCCTGAGCTGTCTCTTAACAGCTTCCATGCAATTACAGTGAATTATTTATTTATTTGTCTAATTTATATAATAGTCCACCTCACAAAGCAAGTGACCTTCAGGGGGAGGGTGTATAACTAAGCTAAAACAATAGTGCCTAAAAACAAAATCGTTATTAATTATTAAAATATTTTAAAACCATAAAACCTGAGATAAAGCAAAGAAATAATATTAACAGTAGAGTGTTAATAATAATGCCACCTCACTCGTTTGCCTGTCCCTTCGGGTCCCCAGCCTGCTGGCATAACCAGGTCTTGAGGACCTTCAGAAGCTAAAGAGTGATGAGCCCATCCTTACCTTAAGGGCAGAGATTCCACAAAGTGGGCACCAGAGCAGAAAAGGCCCACTTGCTATCTGGGGCCCAATTGATGTAGCTCCCTAGATGACAGGACCTGCAACGTGCTGGCACCTCTCTATTGGTTCTGGTGGGTTGGGCAGATGAAATCTGGGAGAGGTGATTCCTTAAATTAGAGGTGATTCCTTGAATTAGATCCAAAAACAAACTAGTATCCATTGCATATCACAAAGCAGAGGTGTAATGTGTGTTTGCATAACTGCTTACGCTGCTGCATTTTGCATCGGATGAAGTTTCTGGATACTCTTCAAGGATAGCCCCATGTAGAATACACTGCAACAGTCCAACTGGAAAATGACCAAGGCATGAGTGACCGTGAATAAGTCCTTCAATCTAGAAACAGGAGCAGCTGTTGCACAATATGATGTTGTGCAAAGGCCCTCGTGGCTACAACTGTCACCTGCTCATCGAACAGGAATCGTGAATCCAGGAAGAACCCCAGATTGCACATAGGCTCTGTTTGAGGCAGTGCAACCCCATTCAGCACCAAAGGTTGTATAGTCCTAGAAATGGAGGGCCTCAACTTATAAATATGTACTATTTAAAAAAAACAAATGGGGGCATTCAGGGTGTGGGGGGTAGCCCTTGCAGCATAATCCTACACTTACATAGTCAGAAGGAAGGATGCTTCCAGAGAAAGTTTTTGTAATGCAATTGTTTTGATGTCTTTGTCTTGTTTATTCATTTCTTTACTGGATTTATATCCAACCTTTAGCTCAGGAGCTCAAGGCAACATATATAATTCCCTTCCTATGACTTTTCCAAAGCCACCAGCCTATTCTCTGTAACATTCTGAGCTAAGAGAAAGGGACTGGCCCACAAGCACTTTTGACG
This sequence comes from Protobothrops mucrosquamatus, assembly GCF_001527695.2. Classification (NCBI taxonomy): domain Eukaryota; kingdom Metazoa; phylum Chordata; class Lepidosauria; order Squamata; family Viperidae; genus Protobothrops; species Protobothrops mucrosquamatus. Next base: position 287,751 of record NW_015388029.1, read on the forward strand.
GCTGAGAATGGACTTGAACTTGCCAGTCTTCATTACAGCATGCTACCCTTCAGAATAAGCAAGAAGAATTTGTTATATCTGATAAACTTAGACTTATATCCCACTTCATAGTGCTTTACAGCCCTCTCTAAGCGGTTTACAGTCAGCATATTGCCCCCCAAAATCTGGGTCCTCCTTTTACTGACCTTGGAAGGATGGAAGGCTGAATCAACTCTGAGCCAGTCAGGATTGAACTGGCAATGGGCAGAATCAGCTTGTAATACTACATTTTAACCACTGTGTCACATGTTTGCCTACCACCTGTTTTCCTTCCATAAAAAATGGGTTAAGCAGTAAAATAGATTTTAATAGTCAGAGTCAGGGGCACTTGATTTGAAAGCAATGTTTCTTAGACTAAGTCATATATTACACTATGCTATGAATGGAATAATCAACAGCTGATTCTTGATACTACCTTCAAACATTTAGAAACCACAATGACTAACCTATAGAATATGCTAAACTAAGGATGCAAGGTGCCATCACACAAGCATGACATGGTACAAAAACTAAAATGATGTTATAAAATTGTTGAAATCTCACAACACTGCCATATCGAACATGATTTCAGCATTATTACCCATAATTCTTAACAGATTTTGCCATTCTCATTTGAAAGTCTTGCACAGTGCTCAATAAGATTTTCTTCCAAATAAATGCATGTTAAGATATTAACAGATTAATCACCTGCAACGTTCTTTTATTCATTTATAATCTGAGGTCACCATCAAATAAGTCCTTTTCCTCTTCTCCCAAAACATTCCTGACAGTTCTACTGGATTAAATATGACCAGAAGGGCTGACTAAATCTACTTCCGTCAAGAATCATCACATCAAAAACAGAACCATGCCAACATTTCCTCTAAAGGTCAGAGACATTTACACCAATGCCCAATCAAATTTGTATGCAAACCATGTCTAAGCAAAGAACAACACTGACATAAGAAGGATGTAACTGCCAACATTCATTATCATTATGAACTTCACAGAAGTTTACTATGTAATTAACCCTATAGTGAGGCCAAGCAATTTAATGTATAAAATAAAGACTGTATTTAATATTTAAGTATTAGGAACAAATATTCTTTATATATTTTGAATCCTGCCTTCCCTAAAAATCAGTATGATTTATTGGACAGCATATTCCCAATAATGTAAAATGCTAACTTTCTCCAATTTATTTGCCCATTTCGGCACAGTCTAAAATGAGCATGCTTCCCTTAAAGTCCTTTAGTCTTGAAAAGGTCTTTTGCACTTGGAGCAATTAAGTTTGGAGTAGTAATATTTCAGTTGTGGAGAACATCTATCCCTATGGTCACTGAGTTGACACCAATCTGATGGCACATTATCAATCAATCAATCAATCAATCAATCAATCAATCAATTGTATTTGAAAGAGAATATTGGTGCAGTTCTTCCGCAGTTGCAGGAAATAGTAGCCTTATTTTTATTTGTTTGTTTGTTTGTTTGTTTATCAAATTTATTTGCCACTCATCTTGCGGTTCAGGCAACTCTGAGTGGTTTAGTCTACCTCTTGATCCCTTGTAAGAAAACACTACTGTCCCTTGTCATGTATTCCTCATCTTGTTCAATAAATTATTTTGCTTTGCTCCTCCAGGGCAGAGTGGCTTTTACCCCCATTATTGCAAAACAATTGTGGTGAGATACTGATGAGATCAAGATGAATTTGGAGGAAAAAAATCCCTAGGCTATCTTAGTAGATAAAAAGATTTTTAAAATCCACTTTCAAAGAACAACTGTCACAAATCTCTCCATCCAAGAACAAATCCTAGACCTGAAGAGGAATCAGTGAGGCCTGGATGACACAGACCGATGACAAAATGTTATGTATATGGTTGTGCACTTCATCTAGATATTATGTTATACAGATAATGGGTTTTAAATTCTCAAACTATGAAATACAAAGTAAAAGATGATTTCTAAAGTTCAGGCACAAAATGCAGAGATGTATGAAATGCCATGATAAATGGAGAAAATATATCAAAATGATAAAACATACTTCAGAGATGAAAACTTATTTTCATTCATCATTCTTCAACTTTGGTTTAAAATTCACCAACGATCTTCTTCAATTCACATTAAAATTGGATAGCCCAATTTTATATTTCTTGGCAAAAATATAAATACAATGGGATTGAGTTTACTAACAGGCAAGGTAATTTATCGTTAAAAAGTTATTAAATCCATATTGTAACAAGAATGAGTTTACATCACAGTCAAATACTTGGCCTACAAGGTCAAAATTTGCACCTGATACATTTTATATTTAATAAAGTAATTAAAAGTAGCTGAAATTAAACTTTGGTTTTACAAATGCTTTTTAATTCAGTGGAGTGGAGGCATCCATTTAATAGGAATCAGGAGATACAGAGAAAAAAAACCTTGCAGATACACACCCTGATCTTATCAAATGGCATGGCCTCCTTGAAAGGGTGGAAAACAGCAGTGCTATTGGAATGTAGGCATTTTCAATAAGCTTATTTAAATAAACAAGATGAATTAGGATACCAGTTTAGGTAGAAATACAAGTAGTCAAACTAAGTAAATCATGTCAGAATGACACTCCATGAGATTGCAAAATTTTTATTTCAACAAGCAATCTAGCATTTCCAAAGCATTGGGGAAAACATTTACAATGAAAATTAAAAGAAATATTTCACAAGTTTGGATTCCTCAGTTTTTCAAGAACAGAGGAAATAAGGGGGGGGGGAAAGCATGGATGCAGACACATGTGCATATATGTGTATATTTGTCCCATTTCCTATAGTTTCAGGCATCCATCTCAGTACAATTTCATTTGTGCCATCTTAGGAAATGAAGAGAATGCCAGGGGCTTCTCATTTCTTGAGCTAAGGACTTTGTCTTCTATAAGTGGACCAAGTAAGGGCAGGTGCTGAAAGCAACAGAATAAAAGTGCTCCTATGTTCCAATGTACAGTTTTAATAACATAAGACCAGTGGTGGGATTCAGCCAGTTCGCACCACTTTGGCAGAACCAGTAGCTAATTTTTTGTTGCCTAGGCCCAGAATGGACTTCCGGAAGCGGCATCCACACAGAGAACCAGTTGTTCACATATTTGAATCCCACCATTGCATAAGACTGATTATTTCATCAGTTAAATTTTTGATCTCTACTACTAAAACTCTCATGTCTGTTTGATACTTTGAACCTTCAATTGGATGAAATGCTGATTACCGAGCAACAATTTTTGAATTAACGTACCTCAAATGGGCTAACTTAATCAATGCCTCCAAAATCTGGGATCGTGACTCCCATTGGACTGAAATTTGGCATAGCTGTGGCCGCTTCAGCACCACCATGCTTTCTGACTATGCTTCCCAGAAATCCTTAAGTTGCGTGGCACATTGAAAGATGGAAAGGGGTTACCCCTACCTTCCTTCCCACTTCCCTCTAACTCTTGCACCAGTTGGCTGATGGCAAGGATCGATGGGCAAGCAGTCATTGGCTGCTTTGGAACTGAGTGGAAATTTGAAATCACTTAAGGGCAATGGTCAGTGAGGGAAGTATAGGGAGCAATTCAGCTGCCTGTCACCAAGGTAAGTCTGGCTGGGGAACACTGGCAATCAATGGGTGAGCCCTCTTCCTCTGTAGAGGGAGGGGGCTTTGGGGACATGCCAGGACGGGGAGCAGGGGATATGTATTTCCTTGCAGTCTGCAGCTGTCTTGGTTCCCCCTCCCCACAATAAAGTGGCAGGCGGTTCCAGGGGTCNGAGCAATTCAGCTGCCTGTCACCAAGGTAAGTCTGGCTGGGGAACACTGGCAATCAATGGGTGAGCCCTCTTCCTCTGTAGAGGGAGGGGGCTTTGGGGACATGCCAGGACGGGGAGCAGGGGATATGTATTTCCTTGCAGTCTGCAGCTGTCTTGGTTCCCCCTCCCCACAATAAAGTGGCAGGCGGTTCCAGGGGTCAGAGTAGGAGGCTTCATTGGGGCTCTCTTGAGGTTGTCGGAAGAGAAAAGATGCAAGCCTATATTATATGTGGAAAGAAGAATGACCCAACAGGACTGTTTAATTGTCTGGTTACAGTACTAAACTTGGTATTTATATTTTTTCATACACAGAGTATAGAATCTGGATGGCTTAATGTTGCCCCTAGAGGAAACTACACTACAGTTAGATTGTACCCCTAAAAGTGATGCTGAGGTTTGAACTTTCTTACAAATCATAATTCATTAACTGTGAATCACAAAACACACATGGCGATTATCTCAGTGCAGGGTTTTATGTTTCTGTTGCAATATGTATGACTTATTTTTCTTACTTGTTAAGCCACTAGGAAAATCAGCGTCCTTACTAGGGATCTAAAATAGGGTAGTCATCTCTTTGAAAGTGAGATGCCCATTTCTGATTTTAACATCACACATATTTAACTACATGGAGATCATTCTGAATCCATTATCTGATCCCAGAATTAAGAAGAAAAGGTGATGTAGAAGTTGTAAATTATAGTAGCTGGGCAGCTAACTGGTACAATATATATGGATCTTATAATATAAGGTGACCAACTTTTTTACAATGAAAAGGACACAAATAAATTGAAGAAAAAAATATCGTAAATAAAAGAAACCTTTTATTCATTGCAACAATAATACAGTGAAACTTTGCATGTGCAAAGTTTGCCAGCCAGATGTTTTAGCATGCTCAGCAGCAATTCCTATTGGCTTTTGAAAGCCAATAGCGGGAGTAGCACAGCTTATGCAAAAGTTGAAAAAAAAAACATCAAAAAAAGTTGCCGGAATGCCGTTCTGAGCGTTCTGTGAGAAAAAAAAAAAGCCCTGCAGATTAGTCTTCAAATATAGAAAAGGAGGACATGTAGGAGGACACTTTTCGAGGGAGGACAGAACTTACAAAAGGAGGACTGTCCTCCCTAAAAGAGGACGGTTGGTCACCTTATATAATACCTAAAATGAAAGATTTTCAGTAGTCTCCAATTGCTTTCAAGCACAATTTAAGGTAAAATGTTAAAAGCCCTATTTATGATCTATATGAGGGACCACATCTTCAGTTATGAAGAACTATATAAACGGTCAACAGAAAGACTCTTCTGAAGTTGCTCCTACCCCCAGAAGCCTCTTTCTCCAACACGTGAGATAAAGATTTCCTGAATTGTTTCTAGGCTGGAAGCAACTTTTTCAATTAGCCAATTTTATGAAAAAATGTATCATTTGCAAGTCGCAGCTCACTTCATCAGATGCAAGCTCCTTGGGAATAGCATTTGGTTCCTTTTTTTGCCTTAAAAAAGAAAGCAAAATGCATTTCTTTCACAGGTTTTAAATCACTATTTATTTTATTCACTAGTTTTAATTCATTATTTTAATGTTGGTTTTTTGGATACTATACTCAACAGTACAATAGTCAACAGTGTAAAGGCAGAATGTAAATAATTTTTCAGTGCTTACTGAAGCACATACAAGTTTAAATGCAATCGGCTATTTATATTTTAGTGTTGTTCTAAAGATATATAGCTGTCAGGAATTGTTTTGGCCATGTAGCTTATAGCAAATCAATCTTATTGTTGTAAGCTGTGCAGAGTCTGGTAAAGTAGGTGGCCTACAAATTATGCAGTATGGATAAACAAATAAATAAATTTCTTTTGGCAGCAAAATAGTTCATTTAATAAAACTGACTACCACTTTTTAATGGGATTTTTGGATAAGATGATGCTTGTGGTATTTTAATATTTCTAATATTATTATTAAGACTGTGTAATACTTTGGACTCAATCTCTAAAAGGTGTTCAAGAACAAAATACGGTTACCATACCTTCAAGTTTACCAAACCTTTTCTCTTGATCATACGGCAGCTCCGAAGGGTAATTATAGGAAAAGATGTGGTTGTTTTAAGATACTGCAGATGATACATTCATATTT
>NW_015388029.1:294208-297852 GCF_001527695.2 Protobothrops mucrosquamatus
ATTTTAATATTTCTAATATTATTATTAAGACTGTGTAATACTTTGGACTCAATCTCTAAAAGGTGTTCAAGAACAAAATACGGTTACCATACCTTCAAGTTTACCAAACCTTTTCTCTTGATCATACGGCAGCTCCGAAGGGTAATTATAGGAAAAGATGTGGTTGTTTTAAGATACTGCAGATGATACATTCATATTTCTGTGAACTCTAAAACATCTTTCAGAGATAAAATCTGAAGCTCTGTACAGCCCCACTTTATATTTCATTTTAAATGTGCTGTTTTGACATCTGCTATTTTGACATCTAAGGGTTTTGCAATCATTCTCTTTTTAATATTTATTTCGCAAGGGAAAGAAATTCCCCTTAACTGCAAAACATTAACAATATACAGATATAATTGACTTTTTTGAAGTATAAGCAATTTCATAAATTAAGAAGAGTCTTCATTACATTTAGAAGATATATGGTGGTGTTGGATAAGTGCAATTTCCTATCAGGAAGTTGCATGAACACATCTCTTTAGTTGTAAATCTGATTTCTCAGACTTTAAACAGACAAGTCAATTTGTTCAACTAGGCAGCAAGCTTGGATAGTTCAATTCCTTAAAATGCGCACACACATCTGTAATTACTAGCACCTCTGCTAACATCACTAAACTTGCACATAAATATCAAAGGTTAATTTCTAGCACCACTCATTAAAAAAAAAAACTAAGCAGCAGAACTGAGAAAGTCTTGTGTCCAAGAAGCAGAAAAGGCACCACAGAATGGACTTTCCCCATTAGGTATTCTTAAAATGTGCTAGATTACATGCTGAGTAAGGATGAAGAGCATCAGGCTGGTTTCATAAATCAAATTATGGTTTGTTGAATCAATCACACTTGGTAAACTTCCTATATAACACCGCAGGCAAATCACAACATGACTAAGCACAATATGCAAACCGAACTGTAACTTCTATGATTACCTAAATGGGGGTCTTGGGATCTACAAAACAGATTCAAATTAGAGTACCTACCTGTGCGGGATGGAATTTTTCCTCCTAATTAAAAGTGTAATATGATTGTTTGCTTATTTAAAAACATCTGATGCCCTCCCCAGAGAGTTTCACTGCACACTGGGTTGATGAAACCAAGATAGTGTCTACTTTTAAGTGGAATTTTTTCTGCCTCTACAAAGCTTAGCTTTTCTAACCGCTTTTATTAGCCCAGTTAACTGTAACTATGATATACAAATGTTTAGGGGGGGGGATTATTTTTTTATTCCCATACATATGCAAGAGACTTTGTCAACATATCTCACCAGATATCTTGCTATTTTTAAATTCATAAGAATGGCCATGCAAAATTTAGCTGATTTACAACTTAATTCCCATAACCCTGCTTGAATCACAATATACTTTATGATGGTAAAGTGCATCCATTTAGAATGGATTAGATCTGTATGCAAGAAGGCAGTTTTACCATATTTCTTCTCAAGGATAGAACATATTAGAACTGTCTCTGGCTTTAGGTACCAGTCTGAAAATGCATCTACTGCAAAGAAATTTAATGTTCATTCCTGATTTGGCAAGTGAAAAATAAAGTTACAGTCAATAAAAACATCTGTCACTACTAAACTCAATAAAAGAATGCCACCATATTTTAATAGTTACAGAATTATCCCTATCAGTCCCCCAAATTCCTAACAAATTGAATCAATCACAATTGGTCAAGTTTTCCCCTCAAATGCATACATTGTTTAAACAAAGGATTTTAATACTTGTAAGTGACAAGTACTTGTGAAATGACAATGATAACAACCTGATCTGTATTGTATTGCATTGCTTTACAGTATTAGGATCAATAATTTTGTTTGAAATAATCTTAAAAATAAGGCGGAATTGCTGATCCTGGTAAGTACAGATCTTCTCTATAAGTTGATTGTTTTTCATGGTATTGTTTCATAAATTAGTCTAATATTTTCAAAAAGAAAGCATGTTCTATAAAATCACCCTAATCTTGTTTATTTTCCTTTCCAAGTAACTTCTGTGACAGATTTGGTTGTTGTTGTTTGTTTGTTTGTTTGCAATCTTATAAAAATGGTAAAACAAAGCAGAAATAAAAGGAAGAAAAGCTCAACTCTGCTCGAAAGCTTACCTTAGTTATAAGATTATAAGATTACAGACCATGATAAGCAATTAGGCATTAGATGTGGAACTACATATCTAACATAAATAATGTCTTCATTTCACCACCGGTGCTTTTGTGAGGTTTGGTGCTAAGAGGCAGAAGACAAGCGATAAGCCTGAACAAATCCTACTCCCTCACACCACTGCTCAGCTCTAATTACAGTTGAGGAGACAGTTTGCAATTTGATTCGAGAAAGGGAACAGCCTACTTGATGACATCACGAGATCAAATATAACCTAAAGGCTGCACAGTTGAACATTTTAATATTGTTTCTAAAAAAGATCAAAGCAGCTAGAACATCTACTCCTTTGCTTTACTAGTGTGGGAAGTCAGCCTCCCCCAGAGAAGGAAATATTAAGGAGCTTAAAAAGGCAGAATACCAGAAAGGCACACTCAGACTTCTTTCAAAGTTCATGCCACAGGAACAACTCGAAACAAAAGCTCAAGAATGTATAAAAACCCACCACTCCCTACTACATGTGGTCCGCTTTCCCAGAGCCATCTTTCTGTCTGGCTCTCCTCTTCAATAAACTACAACCTTCTTTCTAATGCAGTCTCCATTTTATTTATTCCTGGCTGGGACTGGACCCTGATGAAGATTTTTCTTTCAACAATTTGGCACCCCAGATGGGACTCCAAGCTAACCTTTCCAATGGACTGAGACTGGTAAGCCCCATCTTGCTGGCAACAGAGCCCTTGTGTCTGTGGATGGGTTTCCGAGGCCCTGCCCATGTGGAGTGAGGGTAGTAAAGGAAGTTTTGAGTTTGAGCTCAAGAGCTGCTTTGGAAAGAAGGTGAGTACCTCTAAATTTTAACTTTAAAGCCCAGGGGAAGTGAGAGAAACTGGAGAGAGACTGGACCTTGATGAAGATTTTTCTTTCAACACTAGTAAGCAAGCACCTTCTTGGTAAACGTGATGGAATGCTTTTGGAAGGGTGCAGTTGCAGGTTTTAGCTCTGGAATTATTTTAAAGACTTCAAACAAGCATTGAAATTACAGCTGTTGGGTGAACATCTCTATATAGGAACACCAACCAATTCGGTTTATATTGGCATTTGGCAATTCTACATTCCCAACAATGGAAATACAATATTTTTTGAATATTCAGAATGGAGGTTGAATCATAACTCAAGGACTAGGTCAGAGAACAGCTTCTTCTCAGAGTTTTGTACAAGTAGTCTTCAACTTACAACAGTTCATTTAGTGACTGTTCAAAGTTACAACCGCACTGAAAAAAGTGACTTATGGCTATTTTTCACATTTACAACCATTGTGGCATCCCCATTATCATGAGATCAAAATTAGGGTCAACTGATTCATATTTATGACGTTTGCAAAGTCCCGCGATAATGTGACCACCTTCTGGCAAGCAAAATCAATGGGGAAGTCAGGTTCACTTTACAACCATGTTACTAACTTAACAAGTGCAGTGATTCACTTAACATCAGTGGCAAGAAAGGTTGTAAAATGGGGC
>NW_015388029.1:298105-302316 GCF_001527695.2 Protobothrops mucrosquamatus
GCATCCCCATTATCATGAGATCAAAATTAGGGTCAACTGATTCATATTTATGACGTTTGCAAAGTCCCGCGATAATGTGACCACCTTCTGGCAAGCAAAATCAATGGGGAAGTCAGGTTCACTTTACAACCATGTTACTAACTTAACAAGTGCAGTGATTCACTTAACATCAGTGGCAAGAAAGGTTGTAAAATGGGGCAACTTGCACTTAACAAATGTCTCACTTAGCAACATAAGTTTTGGGCTCAATTGTGATCATAGGCTGAGGACTACCTGTATTCCATTTTGATAATGTCTATTTCGGTGTGTGCGTGTATGTAATAAGTATGAGAACACTGCTTGTACTTGAAGCATTGTGGTTCTTAAGTTAAGAAGACAGACTAGGTTACTGGCCCAGTCTCCAAATTATTTATTTTGACCAACAATTCAAGGGAATCTAATAAAATCTAGGTTACCCTCATCTGTACTATTCTGCCCATTTATTTATACAGTCCTGCATCACCATCATTATATACATTATGAAGGCATGGATAAGGTCTCCCTGAAAGAGATCTAGTGACTTCGTAGATACATCCATATAATTTTCCTGGGAACTATACGGAAAATATTTGCTAATGCCTTCTTTTTCAAGTACTCCATCCAGGCCAGGGGTCCCCAACCCCTGGGCCGCAGCCCACTACCGGGCTGTGGCCTATTCGGAATTTGGCTGTGGAAATGGCGGGCTGGACCATGTGCGCACAGCTCAACTTGCATGAGCAGCAGGCCAATGGACAATTGTGTGCATGTATGCCGACCTGCTGCTTGCACAGCCCAGTTCCCCTCTTCCTCCCCAGCCAGGCCACCAAGCCACAAAGGTTGGGGACCACTGATCTAGGCTACAGATCTAGCATTTTTTGCTGATCTCTCTTCCAACTATTAACTCAGTCTGAACCTACTTAACATTTTGAGACAGCCAAGTTGACCAACACCCATCAGCAGACTTAAGTCCTGTTAATAGAGAAAGAGAGCAACTGTGTAAGTTAAATGGCTCATCAGTTTTTTTCCTTATTTTTTTATCCATACTCATTCTGTGCAGGCAGAATGGAGAACCACCCAAAGGCAAGAAGAATAATGTGAATGCTGAATCAGAAGGATTCATAATGGTGTAGAAACTATATTAAAACAGCCTGATCCAATCTGGAATTTTATGCACAGTAGAATAAAGGAAAATGTTGTTTTTTTTTTAACTTTCCTTCCATTTCACTATTTTTTTAGAGGGCTTAATATTAAGAGTGCCCATATTTAAAAAAAACACAATACTATAGCTGTAAAATTGCAAAGAATTCATTAGAGTCAATCCAATTGCTACATTATCAGAGAGAACAAATGAGTCTGAAGTCAGAACAAAGGAGAGAAAATTACCTGCGAAGATGCAATGAAGAGAAACAAGAGGCTGCCTCACAGCATCAAAACAATGTAAATGTCTGTTGAAGCAAGTATTATTTGCGACATAGTGATCTCACTTTGAAGCTGATTTCAGAAAACATTTGGTACAGTCTTAGTCTCTGGGTTATGAATAAATGAAAACAGCAGATCCAAGTTCCCACTCATAAAGAGTGCTAAGGCCTATGACACTGGGTCAGTCTCTCTCAGTTCAATCTGTTTCACAAGGCTGCTGCTGGGAGAATAAAGGGAGGGGCAAACCAACATGCACAAGCCTCAATTCCTGGAAGAAATCCTCTAAAATAAAGACAGATGTATATTAAGAAGTCTTCCAAATAATTGCCTGATTATTGTATTTAGCCTACCCACCCCTTTTCCTGGCCATGATCCATTCTGAAAAAAAATGCTTGAAAAACCTGCCATATTCCCCATGTAGCCAAATTTTACAAAACATGACGTTGTAATTTTCCCATGAATTTTGCACATTCTTTACTCATACTCTCCTAGTTGCATGAGCTGATACAGAGAATTGTCAGAGATTATGAAATCAATGTGATTTCCTTCACTTACTTGTAGTAAGCAAAGGCCAACACTAGAATTGCCAGGGACTTATTTAGTTCTGAACCATCACCAAGAGGCACCAAAACAATTCTAGGAGAGACTGAACAAATGAAGAACTGCTGTACAGGGAAATATATCCAACACTAAATTATCACCAGCTACAATTTGCTTCATATTCTGACAGAATACATTACTACTGAATACATGTTAGACACTTATTTTGCTAATGTTCTGGTTTTTTGGAGGTCCAAAACCATAAAAAGTATAGATAGTCCTCGACTTACGATCACAATTGAGCTCAAAATTTCTGTTAGGTGAGATATATGTTAAGTGAATTTTGCCCCATTTTACAACCTTTCTTGCCCTAGTTGTTAGGTGAATCACTGCAGTTGATAAGTTAGTAACCTGGTTGTTAAATGAATCTGGCTTCCTCATTGACTTTGATTGTCAGAAGGTCTCAGAAGGTGATAACATGATCTAGGGACACTGCAACGGTCATAAATATGAGTCAGTGGCCAAGCATCTGATTTTGATCACTTGACCATGGAGATGCTGCAAAGGTCATAACTTTGAGAAACGGTCATGAGTCACATTTTTCAGTGCCGTTATAACTTTAAATGGTCACTAAACAAATTGTAAGTTGAGATCTACCTGTCATGGTTCAAAATAATAAATGTAATCAGCGAATAATGTTGAAGCTTTAATGGCACAATAATACTATAATAATAATACTGTAACTTTGCCAAAATATTCCTCCATTTACAGTTGAGAAATATTGATGGCATTTCCTGCAAAATGAAATCCATAATTCATTTGTAAGAGTAAACATGCTTAATTTACTAACTATTGCAAGCTTGCTTTTTAAATTCTAAATTTGAATAAGAAATGATGATTGAACTTCCAAGGGAATAGGAAGATGACTTGAGATCACCCACAATGCTCCTGACAGCTGCTTCTTGTGAAAAGTTTTCAAGACAGTAGTAGTCTCTGGTTGGTTTAGAGCTCTGGGAGACAAGGGAATAACCATTTTGCTCAAATCACAGTCAAGACCTTTGAAAGGACACTAAATTCAGATATTTTCTTTTTAATCAGCTATTAGAAATCTTTGGACTGACAAGTTTGACAGCACCAGGTGAGTTTCCTTCAATCCTTAGCATGAGAACATTTTAACTATAGGTTTAATCATTATTTTAAAAAAATTGCTTTGGAATAAACACCAAAAGGGTGATTAATACTTTTATTTTAGAAAGTTGCAAATAAACTATCAGTACAGATAAATTGGAAATAAGATTTTGGAATTAATTATAAAGAATCCTTTCCATGGGAAAATGTTTTTGTTCTGAATTTAAAAACCTGAAGATTGTAAAAATTGGACACTGGAGGAAACTAAAAATTATAATTAAAGGAGAAGGACACATAAATTCAACCTACAATTATAGAATATTCTAAGAGACACATTGAAGGATATTTTTTGAAAAAAAATGATTCAGAAATTAATTTTAATGGTGTCAACAGAAACATCTACCTCTTTGGAGAGACCATGTCCAAAAGACATAATAAAAGAGGAATAAGTTTCACTAGACAAGCATGGCAGGGAAAAAGAGTCTACTTTGGACATACAAAAGAAACTGCTGATGTTTTAATAATTAATATCGATATACAAACAATAAGTCAAGAGAGTGATCTGGATAATTTTCCTACACTGAATTTACAAAAGAGACTTGTTAAAATGTAAACAAAATATCATGAAAAGGGACAAGAAAGAAATGAAAAGAAATCAAGTTCTAAGACATTATTTGAATGAACTAAAGATGAAGATTTCAAAGGAAGGAATATAAAGTAGACTTATTTGATCAAAATTAAAATAGAATATAAAATGATTTCTGGTAATAATGGAATTTACTGACATCAGGGCTGAAATGGATCAGTTTATAGATAAGAGATGGGAAGAAGAGATCATATGTTGTATTTTAAGAGGAGGTAATGTATAACTAAAATTGTTAATTGTTGTGACGAAGAAAGGAAGTTGCAGCAGTGTGCTGCAGCTGCCAAAAAAGCCAACACAGTGCTGGGCTGCATTAACAGAGGGATAGAATCAAGATCACGTGAAGTATTAATACCACTTTACAATGCCTTAGTAAGGCCACACTTGGAATACTGCATCCAGTTTTGGTCACCACGATGTAAAAAAGATGCTGAGACTCTAGAAAGAGTACAGAGAAGAGCAA
>NW_015388029.1:302437-305773 GCF_001527695.2 Protobothrops mucrosquamatus
ATTAATACCACTTTACAATGCCTTAGTAAGGCCACACTTGGAATACTGCATCCAGTTTTGGTCACCACGATGTAAAAAAGATGCTGAGACTCTAGAAAGAGTACAGAGAAGAGCAACAAAGATGATTAGGGGACTGGAGGCTAAAACATATAAGGAACGGTTGCTGGAATTGGGTATGTCTAGTTTAACGAAGAGAAGGGCGAGGGGGGACATGATAGCAGTGTTCCAATATCTCAGGGGCTGCCACAAAGAAGAGGGAGTGAAGCTATTCTCCAAGGCGCCTGAAGGCAGGACAAGAAGCAACGGATGGAAACTGATCAAGGAGAGAAGCAACTTAGAACTAAGGAGAAACTTCCTGACAGTTAGAACTATTAACCAGTGGAACAATCTGCCTCCAGAAGTGGTGAATGCTCCAACACTGGAAGTTTTTAAGAAGAGACTGGACAGCCATTTGTCTGAAATGGTGTAGGGTTCCTGCCTGAGCAGGGGGTTGGACTCGATGACCTCCAAAGTCCTTTGCAACATCATTATTACTATTACTATTATTATTATTATTATTATTATTATTATTATTATTATTATTATTATTATTATTATTATTATTATTATTATTATTATTATTATCTTTAATATATTTTTACTTTCTTTTCTTTTCTATTTTCTGTTTTATTTTCTGCATTTTATTAAAGGAAAAAATAAAAAAGAATAAACACAAAAGTGTTTATTCTTTTTTATTTTTTCCTTTAATAAAATTGTTATCTAAAGACATAACAGAAAGATTAAGCTATATTTCTCAGAAAATGGATTGGCACAAAATTATATAGATTATATAGATACAGATACATAGATATATACACACACACACACTGTGTGTGTGAGAGGGAGAGAGGGAGGGAGGAGGGAGGGAGAGAGAGGGAGAGAGAGAGAGAGAGAGAGAGAGAGAAATATTGATAATATGCTTTCACAAAGCTTATGGATCCAAAGTTCCAAGGAAATCAATATGCCTTTTCTTCAGGAGAAAACTAAAAACTAGCTCCTCAGGGAAGGGAGAGGGGAATCATTTTACTGGGAGCCACTATTTAAGTTACCATTAATTAGTGGGGCTATTCATCTATTAGTGGAGCTAAGGAAAGCTGAGATTCTTTGGCAAAAGCAGCAAGCCTAGCTCAATTGTCCAGTGTTGGGCCAGCTTTGAGTCCTAGGTGGAAGACATGGCCAGAGGATAGCAATGATAAAAATGCAATGGAACTATGGTGGGTTTTCCCCCCCCCCCAATTCTTCCATCAATCTCAGGAGGATCTCCTTTAATCTATTTGGAACATTTTCTTTTAACTTATATTCCTCTAGCAATCAAGGGGAATAAGGGATTATTTATTTATTTTGCTCCCATAATTGTCATCTTTTATCTCCCATAAACTTTGTTGTGGTTTTTAAATTTTTCATTATGGCTGTCATTCGAAGGGAAGAACTCTTACTTGAGTTTTCCTCCTTTTATGCATTGGTGAGCTTTATGCCTTGGTGCCAGAAATCCAATTTTCATAAATCATTGTTTAAATTTGCCTATGTGTACAACAACAATAATTTGAATCAAATTATTTATCAAACTAATTTATTTATTAAAGATTATGTAATAGATATGCCACTCTATTTAGTTTTAAGCAAATTCAGCTGTTTGCATTAGGCACAATACTTTTATTATGCAATTCAGCATATACATACATACATATATACATATATACATATATACATAGATATATAGATACATACACACACACACACACACTCACACACTCAGGTTCACTCTCAAAGCAGAGGAATAAAGAAGCACAGCATCCACCTGTGCACCCACCCTCCCTCAGATATCAAGCAAAGAAAAAAGCAAATGCAGAAGAATTCAGCTGCACTAATAGCAGAGTAATATGTTCATTTTACTTTTTTACTTTATTTATATACCACATGTTTCTAGTTTATGAGGTTGCTTTCTGCAATCAATGGTTGAATCCAATAAATAAAAATCAGTAACAAGAATAAAGCCACCCAGAATAAAAGATCATCATAAAACATTATAATATCATAAGCAATCACAAAAATCCACATACCATAAAAATAAATTGAAGAACAATAAAAACAAACATATCACATCAGGAATTAATACTCAACAGCAACTGAAGGGAAAAGAATAAAATCATTGTGAGAGAGACTTCTAGATGGCAGGACTTACTTGTGATTTGGACCTGGAGAACCCTTCTTTTATAGCATGAAACACAACTTCAGCCTCACTTATTAATGACTGTTTTCATGAGGCCTGTCCCTCTAGGGAAGTGTTTCCTAATCTCAGCAACTTTAAGGTGTGTGCACTTATTACTAGCTATCATGCGAGTCCACACATCTTAAAAGTTGCTGTGGTTGGGAAACATTGCCCTGGGGTTTGACAGACAAAATGGCAGTGGGGAAAATGGGAAAGGCACAAAATGCTTTTGCATGCTATGCAACAGGCAGGAAATTAAAATAATTATGTCCTTGTTTCTGACACTGATATGTTGTAGGTGTGAAATTAAATGATAATTTCTTATATTCATAAACACCTGAAAACATTCATTTAATCCATACAGCAAATCTTAATTTTTTCAAAAAAATATTTTTTTTTACAGTATCTGCTACCCCAACCTATTGTTGCATTAGGCAAACACGACTTTTTTTAACTGCAAGAATTATTAAAAGGTCAATAGAACAAAGCAGTATTTAAGGACACATTCGTGATATGAATCTGTAACAACAGTATCAACTTGACCCTCCTGGCAAATAACAATTATTTAAACTGAATCTTCCGATGACATATATCACTGCATAATGAAACGGCAAATTGTAATATTTAAGAATTAACACCTATTCCTACTTACACCTCACACAGTGTATCAGCGAAGGGGAGCCTTCATGCCAGAAATGATCCCTGATGCTGTAACCAGCATTGTTCTCTCATAGCATATTACAAAAACTTCAGGCAATTCAATTTTCAGACAAAATTGCTGCTTAGGTTAATAATGAAGTTAGATGGACAAAAACAGTTCCCAGACTTCAGAGAATTATTTACCACCCTTCGGCAAGTGGACCTTTTAATCTTGTCTGCTAAAAATGCAGACTATGATGATACGTTTGGAAAAGAGGAAGCATAGATCGGCTCCCATCAATTCTGTTGGAGCACAGTCCTACCCCTGGAGCCCAGATTCTTGCAAAATGCCACTGTGCAATGTCAAATATAGTGTTAATCTGCCTGAAGGATGGAATTAACAATTTACAGAACAGCTTTAACTACCATTAGTGTTTCTACCCCCCCCC
>NW_015388029.1:306933-339157 GCF_001527695.2 Protobothrops mucrosquamatus
AAGGACGGTAAGTTGTCAAACCTTTCTAAAATTGACTAAGTATTTTGAGCTATTAAAAACCTCTGGAACAACAGGTTTGAAAAGTCTTCATCAAATGAGTTTTTCAACTCCAAACAAAATAAATATTAATTACAACCTTAAGAACAAAATGAACATTAATTACAACCTTAAGAACTTAAAGAATTTGAAATAAATAGCAAAAAGCTACATAGGTTTTTGATCTAAGAAAGTTATAACCAGATCAAGGGTCCAGATAAAATTGGAATGTTGACTTTTATAAGTTTATGGAATTAACTATGAAAAATAAACAACTTATCATGGGGAACATAGTTATTTTAATTATCCTGGCCATTACAAGTCATAACAAAAGATAAGTGATGAATTTAGAAACTGGACCCTAGAATGAACTAAAGATTTTAAGCAGAAAGAAAGAAAGAAAAATCTTCAGTTAATACTCATTTTTAGAATGATACAAAATGTTATGACACTGAAAATATTAAAGGACATCTTTGAGGAATGGATCCAGAAGTTAATAACTACAATATCAATGTTGTCAGTAACAATGTTTGCTTCCAGGAACAGGCTGTGTTTAAAAGATGTTAATAAAGGATAGATGTGGAATAAATTTTAACTGATAAAAGTACAGAATGTGGAATTACAAATGACAGACCAAGAGAATAATTTGGGAAAAAAATATTAGTAAATTAAAATTAAAAAATTTACTAGATATACAAAAGAAACTGGTTGAGGTTTTAAAAATTAAAAGAGAAATACAAATGGTAAACAAAAAATGACTTGAAAAAATGTTTTCTTGTTAGATCTACAAAAGAAGCTTGTTTAAGCCTTGAAATCTGTGCAATAGGATAAAGAGGTATTGAAGAGAAATCAAATCATACAAGATTTGATTGAATTAAAGATTAAGACTGTTAGAAGTAAAAGTTGGTTTAGTTGAGCAAATTTATAATAAGTCTTGTTTTTTGCAATATTCTGACAACCTTTTATGGACTTTTTGCTGACATCAGGAGTGAAAAGTTGATGCTTTAGAAATTTGCTTACAGATAAAGGATAGGTTATGGGATAAAGAGATATCTTTTTAACTTTATAGGGGATGAAGAGTTATTGAATTTGTTTACACTTGTGATGAAGGCTAGAAGTCACTTTTTATATATTTCATTTATTATCTTTTTTCTTTTCTTGAATGTTTTATTTTTTCCTTCCATTCTTTTCTTCTCTAAGTTAGTTTGTATGAGTTATTATTATTGTAATTGAACTTCTTAATAAAATTATATTTTAAAAAGTTTCCTTTTACTCTGAAGCATATCTATCAAGAAATAATTCTCTTTGCTGTCCATAACAGTGCTGATGATTCTGACATAAAGGAATAAAAAAAAAAACTATTGAGGTGGATAAAATTTAATTTTGTACTGATATGGAACATGAAACTCATTGGCAGTTGGGGGTAAATAACAGCAATATTAATATTATGATTAAAGAACAGCTGTACCATAATTTAGGTGAGGATTTTTTTACTTAACAAAATAATCCTCATAAAAATTAGAGCTAATTTTGTCAGAGATGATTTAGTAGAGGATTATTTTATATGTTACAAAATGACACACACACACACACATATTTCACATATATAGTGGCAAGATATCCTGTCTTTTTAGTATATATTCATCCACATAAAATGAATGATGTTCATACTCAATTGTAATAAAACTGGACCAGCAATACATATTAACACTGTTTGTTAGAAATTAGAAATTTTTCTAGTGCTGGTTATTCATTTTTTCCCCCTATGGAGAAATTTTAATCATCAATTTGATGAACCAACTATACCATACCAAAAACTCCTGCAAATCTATTAACTTTGTGGAGTATAAACATTTTTCCAATTTACATACAATATATAAACTATTTACAGTTTTTAAGAAAAAACAGACACCTCATGTGGCTAAAACAGGTCTTCAAGAAACAGACTCACCTCTAGTACTACTTTCCAATTTTTATATCTTTATGTAAGACAAAATGGAATTGAGCAATAAGAATTAAAACTTATGAATTGTTAGATACACCTTTTGTTTAGAAATACCTTGCAAACGCTATTGCTGTAATCATCCACAAAATCAAGATGAACATTGCATGGAGGCAGTTGAAAATAAGGTGTTCTGCATTTGGCTGCATTATGTACTAGGCTGCACTGGAAAATAAACCTTCGGTGATACTTGCCAAATAATAGCTTCCCTTCATCACATGAACAAGCAACATGCTTTATATATTACGTCAGGGTTAATTGGAGGTTGCATGGGAAGCAGATGCACAGATAACTGAAGATCTGGAGAGGTTTGGTCTTAAAAAAAAAATAGACACACTTCTTGGAGATTACATCTGTATTTTCTATATTATTTTTATTTACTTCTATATCGAGATCTATGTATATTTGTTTACTAAAGCCAGCCATGTGGTTAAGTGTTTCCCAAACCTGGTGCAATAATACTACCATCCAGCCAGGTTATTGTCATTGTTTATAATTAGAGGCTGATGTTTAAAGGAAAATCAAAAGGTATCCCTTTTCATCTATTGTGAAAGAAAATCTTAAACACAAAAAATAATCATGGGAAACAAAAACCGAAACAGAACTCTATTCTCTTTCAACTTGCCGAATGGTTGCAAACAGAATTAGGAATAATGTTTATAAATTAAGTTGAGGAGAGAGAGAGAAATTTGGAATTTGGAAATCTAGAAAAAAAAACCTTAAAGGTGCTTAGGTATCAGGCTATTAAATATGTATTATATCTTATAAAGGAGCAAAAGAAGAAAAATTCATGTAATATGAAATTTGGGTGTAAGATGATTTAGGTTTGTAAGAAACAGCTGGTTGATTAGTTTATACAATATTTTGCATACTTATCAAAGTTACATGAAAAATGAGCAACAATTTTTACATTAATAGAGCCACATCAAGATTCATCATCTCTTTCTGAACATGTATACTTGATGACTTCTATCCACATAGTCTGAGAACTTGCTCTAAAGGGGAATACACTGCTTACAGCAACAGCTGTTTAATTTATTCTATTATAGAAGTTATATAACTTCTTATTGTACCTAAAACTCATTTTCATATATAATTTGCATTAATATCAGGGGCATATGCCTTTATTCTCTGGTATGTTTTCTACTATAAAAGCATTGGATGAAATAACTCACACACCTGTGCAGTGCCTATTATTGTCCCCTTGTAAGCCTTGTTCTGGCATTCGTTGCGTTGCTATCAACAATAATTTGAACATGAGATTTTTGGGTAACAACCTCAGTGGCTATTCTTTTGTTGTAAAAGCTCTCTGTTGTTATGGAGACAACAGACAAAGATTGATTTTCCTGCATCACAGATTACTATTCCATAGAAAAGGCTATCATGTAATCTGGCTGATGAATCAGATGGTTAACTGAAAAGCCATTCATTATGGGTATTTTCAAATGTTTTGTTAAACACATCCTGCTCAACTTATAGAAATTCATGGGTCATTCAAACATAATTAACTACTTTATTCTACTTTTCTCCAGAATGTTTCCTTCATCCATTTTATTGTCACAATAACCCTATCAAGTAGATTAGAATGACTGGGCTCATATAACAAGCCACCACTTATTAAGTCATAGATTTGACATCATACTGTATTAATAATTGCTTGGGTTTACAAAATATTTTAAACTTTATGGTTACAAACCACAACTGCAGGATTTACACAATGCAGTATTCCAATACAAACTATATTGCATTATCATCTGGGGGTTTTTTTGCACTTGTGTCAGAAGCACAGAGGCGCTTCTGGATTGAAAGGATTAGCTGGTGACATCACTGTTGCGCTGGGAATGCCCATTTGGGGACTCAACTCCATCCCACAGCCACTCTCAGGTCTCAAACACGAGCTAATCTCCTACCCAGCATCCCAACCACTCAAGCCATCACACTCCTATTATCATCTGGTATACACCTGGGAATGGACACCAATGAGATTTGCAGCTGACTGGACTTCTCTAGTTCTAGAACTACACTAGACAACCCGTGTCCTGTTGGATCATTTCAGAGATATTTCCTTACCTAAATAGCCAAGGTTTGGCAAAAAAGCAGGAGGAGTAAAAGCGACTTCTGACTTCCTGACAGTTTCCCGTGTGGAAATCTGACAGGGATAATAGGAAATCCTCCCTTCCCTTCTTTTCCCTTTCCAGCAACTAAACAGCTGCTGCTGGATGGAGGAAGGAACAAGGGATTGTGAGACTGATGGAAAACTGTTATGAAACATTAAAAATGAAATCACGTAACTACAGCAGCAGTCTAGCTGCGCAGCACCTTTCAAGTACATTACAAGCTTTGTAATAGTTGAAGACATTGAGGACCCTGGCATCAATGTATCATGGGCAGCAATTTTGGAATCGAGGTGCCTCAAATATGCTAATTTAAAGAATGTGTACAAAATCCGAGACCTATGACTCTCATGGAATTGAAGTTTCAAGGATCTTCAGACCAGTTGTATTAACAAATTTGTGGCTGCTGTAGCACCAGTGGTTCAGACATGGGATTATGATTTCCATCATTCCCTGCTAGTTTCAAACTGGCAGGAAATTGGAAGTTGCTCCCTCTTTAACATCATTGTTATGTCCTGGGCCTGTGATTGACAGAGCAGGTGCAGTAAACTGCAGTGAGACCCGGGTAGACCATGTGGCCTGCCCGGGCCAGACAGGCTGTCTCTAGCCTATTGAGCATGCGCAGAGTGGGAAAATACGTTGCATTTATTGGTTGACGCTGTTCCCTGCAGAAGGTATAAAAGGGAGCAGAGCCATTTTGTGTTGTTCTGTTAAAGCTGAAATAAAGAAGCATCTGTTGTTACTCCTGCCTCGTTTCAATGCCTTATCAATGCAAAGAACAGAACAATCATGGTGTGAATGAGTGTTGAGTTTGCTCCTTGTTAATATACAATAGCTTGCCCTGCCAATGTTGGTGAAGATGTGATAGTTCCTTGGTAGTTCCTCGATTAGGGCAGGGGTAGGCAACCTTGGCTCTTTTATGACTCGTGGACTTCAACTCCCAGAATTCCTGAGCCAGCCATGCTGGCTCAGGAATTCTGGGGGTTGAAGTCCACGAGTCATAAAAGAGCCAAGGTTGCCTACCCCTGGATTAGGGTGTGGTTTTCTGCTTCTGGTGTTAATCCCTGCTTATCTGAGTGTTGGAGATGATTTATTCTGGTCTTTTTGTTTCCTTCTTAGGTTTTTTACTGCCTCTTTTGCATTGTCTCTATGATTTCTACAGGTAGTTCTTGACCACAATTTAGCCCAAAATTTCTGTTGCTAAGCAAGACATTTGTTAAGTGAATTTTGCTCCATTTTACGACCTTTCTTGCCACAGTTGTTAAGTGAATCACTGCAGCTGTTAAGTTAGTAACAACATGTTGTTAAGGAAATCTGGCTTCCCCAATGACTTTGCTTGTCAAAGGTTGCAAAAGGTGATCACGTGACCTCAGGACACTGCAACCATCATAAATATGAGTTAATTGCCAAGCAACTAAATTTTGATCATATGACCATGGGGATGCTGCAATGGTTGTGTGAAAAACAGCCCTAAGTCCCTTTTTTTAGTGCCGTTGTGATTTTGAATGGTCATTAAATGAACTGTTGTAAATTGAGGACTACCTGTATTTATGGATGAATTGTCTGAATGCCAAGCTTCCAGGAATTTCTTAATATTTTTGGAGTTAGCTTGGTCCAGAATTCTGACATTTTCCCAGTTGAAGCTATCATTGAAACTGTCCACAGTTTGTGAGATTAAGGAGTTTTCATTATGTTTTTTTACTGTTAGTTGGTATTCATGGACCTGCTCTGCTAGTCTTCTGCCTGTCTGTCCTACATAGTGGCCATTAGAATCCTTACAATATATGTTGTAGATGACTCCTGTTTTTTATTGTTGGAGTATTGGGTCTTTTGGTTTACTTAATATGTCTTGGAGAACTTTAGTTGATTTGTATGCTACAGTAATACTATGTGATTGTAACAGTCTGTTGGTTTTTATTTGTATGCCATGTTTATTAGTTTTACAAATAATTCAAGGTGACAAACATATTCAACACATCTTCCTCTTCCTATTTTCCCCACAGCAACAACCCTGTGAGGTGAGTTTGGCTGAGAGAGAGTGATTGGCCCAAAGTGACCCAGCTGGCTTTCACGGCTAAGGCAGGACTAGAACTCATGGTCTCCCACTTTCTGGCATGGTGGTTTCACCACTAGACCAACTGGCCCACCACAGCCAACTGGCTGTTCCTCATGAGGAAACCGTAGGAGAGCAGTTTTCCATGGGCTTGCAGCAACCCAGAACACCAGAAAAAAGAAACAGATTGCCTATATAAAATATCTTCCGACAAAAGGAATAGCTACAGAACTTTATCAAAAAGTGTCTGATCGCTCAAGCCATCACAGCACAACCAACACAAAGTATGAAATGGATAGCACCACCATACACAACAGAAGAGTCCAGGCTATTGTAAGCCACTCTTAAACAATGTTCTGTTTTGTAAAAGAGAACTAGAGCTCAAGGTGAAATGTAGGAGGGAGAGTTTCTGTTCAATAGGAAACCCTATTGCTAAAATGAATGATTCAGGTATGGTCTCTAACCAGCAACAAAAAGCTGTTCAAGCTACTTCTTATCTATTTCTCAGACATGGCATGTCTGATGCATTTGTTCAACAAAACCAATACTCTTTAATACAATTCTGACAGAAAATCCCTTCAGTTTGACTTTTTTTTTTAAAGGCGCTATTATCAATGCTATGTGAGTTAGCAGACCATCGCCCAAACAAAAAAAATAGATTTTTTGCAACAAATGCATTTGTCCACTGTATGAAAACTACATAAAGTGAATCTTTCCAGTCTAAAACAGGAGATCTAACACTTCTCTCTGTTTCTCTGTATAACACAGATAATACATTTTATTCACTATTTGCACTGGGAGATTGATTAGGATCTACCTTTAGTTCTTTCTAAACCCCAAGACCTACAAACTATATCGGGAGGTGAAAACCAAATTCAGCAAGGAAACTTCCAGTTTTAGTACCTAACTTGGCCTGTCTGTATGTACGTATCAGTACATGAGTGTGAGAGAGAGGAAAATATTTCTATGCAAATACGATATTTTGAAAAACTATAGTTAATGTCATGGGAGGGCAACTATGGCCCCTTTATGATCTATAAACTATGCTGGCTTAGGAGTTCTGTAGTTGAAATCCATAGGTCATAAAGGGGCCATAGTTGTCCAGCCCTGGTTAATACCATTTTGAATCACTTTTTATAGTTACAGTTTTTATGGTTATACTTAATAGGCAGAAAAGAAAAGCATCATAGAAGTCTGTTTTGCCATGAACTGTACAGCCTAAATACATTTACAGTTACAGAACTTCATAACAGCCATTCCAGCACTAAAGGGATTGCATATACTGTACAGGTAATCCTCAATTTATGGTCACAGT
The DNA here is from genome assembly GCF_001527695.2 of Protobothrops mucrosquamatus. NCBI lineage: Eukaryota > Metazoa > Chordata > Lepidosauria > Squamata > Viperidae > Protobothrops > Protobothrops mucrosquamatus. The sequence goes on from NW_015388029.1 coordinate 314,454, forward strand.
TGAGACTTTGATGCAATTGTTAAAGTGAGTAATTATGTGCTGTAGTTGCGAAGTCATGTCCGACCCATCGTGACCCCATGGACAACGTTCCTCCAGGCCTTCCTGTCCTCTACTATCTTGTGGAGTCCATTTAAGCTCACGCCTACTGCTTCAGTGACTCCATCCAGCCACCTCTTTCTCTGTCGTCCCCTTCTTCTATTGCCCTCAATCTTTCCCAGCATTAGGCTCTTCTCCAGTGTGTCTTTCCTTCTCATTAGGTGGCCAAAGTACTTGAGTTTCAACTTCAGGATCTGGCCTTCTAAAGAGCAGTCAGGGTTGATTTCCTCTAGGACTGACCGGTTTGATCGTCTTGCAGTCCAGGGGACTCGCAGGAGTCTTCTCCAGCACCATAGTTCAAAGTCCTCAATTCTTTTGTGCTCAGCCTTTCTTATGGTCCAACTTTCACAGCCATACATTGCAACTGGGAAAACCATGGCCTTGACTATATGCACTTTTATTGGCAGAGTTATGTCTCTGCTTTTTAGTATGCTGTCTAGATTTGCCATACCTTTCCTCCTCAGGAGTAAGCGTCTTTTAATTTCTTGGCTGCAGTCCCCATCTGTGGTGATCTTGGAGCCTAGGAAGATAAAATCTGTCACTACCTCCATTTCTTCCCCATCTATTTGCCAGGAATTGAGAGGGCCGGATGCCATGATCTTGGTTTTCTTAATGTTGAGTTTCAAGCCAACTTTTGCACTCTCCTTCTTCACCCACATCATGTGACTGGACCCAATTTTATAAAAAAAATTTTTTACCATGATCATTAAGCGAATCATGTGGTCGTTAAGTGAATCTGACTTGTCCAATTCATTTAGCTAGTTGACTGTGCAATGAACCATAATAATAATAAGGATGGGCTGTAAATTGTTTTTTCTGAGGCTGTTATAAGTTTGAACCATCATTAAATGAATAGTTGTGAGTCAAGGACGTTCAGCCTGGAGGCTAAAGACGCAGCATGGCCTTCTCCAATTCGAGGAGACACTTGTGCGGCAGGCTGAGGCAAAGAGGCAGTCCCGGAACCAGCGAAATCTGGGGGGCTGGACAGGGGACAGATTGTATCTGCCCTCAGTGTGGAAGGGACTGCCACTCTCGAATAGGCCTTTTTAACCACACCAGATGCTGCTTTAGGACCTCTTTCCAGAGCACAATACCATAGTCTCTCGAGACTGAAGGATGCCAATGATGATGAGTCAAGGACTACCTGTTACAGGTAGTAGCTAGTCCTTACTTACTGACTGCAATTGGAAATGGAAATTATGTTGCCAAATGCCTTGATGGTAAAGTGAAATGTCACGTGACTGTTCTGCCTGCAGTTGTTAAGTGAGTCACTGCAATCATTAAGGACAATGTCACATGACAGCAATTGTGAATTCTTGCTAGCTTCCCTATTGACTTTACTTGTCAGAGACCAATTATGAAGGTCACAAATGGTGATCACATAACTGCAGGACAGTACGACCATCATATATACATACCAGTTGCCCAGTGCCTGAATTGCAATCACTTATCAGCGGGGGACACTGCAACAGTTGCAACTTTGCAGCACACATTTCAAATAACCACTGAATAAGCTGTCAGTGAATGAGGACTGTAGCTAGGATTCAATCATAATTTCTATAAAGCAACGTAAGAATAATTTAAAGATGGAAAATAAGCAACAACTCAAATAGTTAAAGAGTATTCAGAATTTCACAGAGATCACATGTCTGGATAAAATTTTACGATTTAAAATTCTTACTGCAGAATTAATTAATTACAATATTTTCACCCTCCAAAATCTATCCTAAATCAGTTTTTTCCCCCTCAAATCACAGGGAAGCGGTGAGAGCAAAAGAGCCTCTCTTCTCAAAAAAAGAAAAGCAACCATGTCAAGGTGGTGAGACTTTCCTTGTGTGAAGCCATACCTCCTCTTCAACATTTTTATGGTCCCCAACATTTTTCATATTTCTCTTCGCATATTTATTATTTACATGAAATTGCCCAAAGTCCGCTTAGCCAGGGGTAGGCAACCTCCATGAATACATAAACAAAGACAAACGTCCACTATTGCTACACTGGTAACTGACTAAGGCTATAGCCCAATTGCATTTTTTTTTAAAAAAAGCATTCCTTTTCTGCAGTAAGCATATGAATTGCCCAAGACAACAAACTAAGGCAATATAAAACTATTATTTTAAATAAGATAATATAGGGGATCAAATTGGAAAAAGCACTTTTTCACCCAGTTGCTCCACACAACAATCTCCTCCCTATACTAGTGTTCAGGAAGTGAACTTCATCCTAGAAACTATGAGCCCAGTAGGAAGACCGAATAACTTTAGTGCAGCATCATGGAATACAGCTTTCAAAAACAACTCAACTTAATTTTATTTTGTGGGAAAAAAAACCTTTAGCCACATTCTAATGTTATACTGTATTTATTGTGTTGGTTTACTAAACAACCCGCTACAGACCTTATACAAACCTATAAATATTCCTCTAACTAAAAAAAGAGAAAAGACATTCCTGATTCCATGAAACTGGAAATTACACAGTAACTTTGTATAATGTATACCTATGTCTACCTAAGTTGTGTGTGTTTTTTAAAAAAAACTCTGCTTCACCATCTTGCTAGTTCTCCAAGGGTTGATCTTTGTGTTCAGTAACTTAAAAAATATAAATTTTGCTTCCTTTTCGATGAAAAATTCAAATATTATATGTAACGTGTTATGAATGAAAAAAACATCTATAAGAGAAAGAAAAGAGAAAACAGAAACAGAAAAAAAAGATGGGAAGAAAAGGAAAATATTTCCCATGTGATCCTGTATTGACTCCTGTGCAAATATGTTTTAATTTTTGAAGGGTAGCGGAGACAGCAGGAAAATATAGTGCTATGAGTGAACATGCCAAGGAATATACTGACAACATTCTCAGAAGCTAAAAATAAGACTGGTGCTTTAGGTATGATAGGATGGTTATTTCATCAATCACATCTAGTTCCAAAAATAGATTAACACTTTGATTCTGAAAATGCATTGCAAAGCATCATTCTCTAAAATGAAAATACCATTTGACTTAATTAATGATAAAGAATATCTCAGTTGAAGAGGAAAACATCCATTTAAGCTTGTTTCACAATGGGGGGGGGGCTCTTGCTTTCAAGTTTACCTATATGTAAACTATGGTTTATTTATTTTATTTAGACACTGCCCAACTCTAGACTGATTCTAGGAAGCTCAAAATATAATAAAACAAAGTTTAAAAATATAGCAGACAACAAATGATGAATAAGATGGGGCAGCTGGCCAAACAATTCAGAAAAATATATATAAAACATAACCAAAAATACAGCCCAGGGACTCCATCCACTTCTTTGAAAGGATTGATTCATATTCATAAACCTTCCACAAATGGAAATAATCTGTCTTCATGACACTGTACAAATCTGTTAGGCACCCTGGAATTCCAAATATTAATACATAAGGACAATATATACTATAGGTTTATATTATAGTATGGAAAATACATGAAATTTCTGAATATAGTTGTATTTCAGTACATTCAGTACATAGATTTCTTTCACACTGCTAAAGAGCATCTTTTTATAAACTCTACACAAGTCTGTCACTCAAACATTTCATGGTATAAATCACAACTTACAATGATCTATATGGGAACAAATTAAGATTCTGTATATGGAATAGCAAGCAACAAAACACTATCTTATGACAAATGTTATAAAATAGTTCACTATTTTGATACTAGTGTATTAGTAGGTTCCAGATAACACAATTCATACCCCAGTAAGTTCTGATTTATGGCAGATACTATTGAGCTGTTATTATTTTTGAATTTGATATAACTATTTCCTCAGCAAGTCTTGCTTTACTGTCTCATTGGGAAGGGGATGTTCCTGGAAGGGATGAGTAAAGAATACAAAGAATGTATAATCCCAGCAGGGTCACTCAAGGCCTGAAGGTCATCCCAACTGCTGAGCTAAAATAAGCCAGCACCTGTATTGGCAGCAGTGATATAGGAAGTCAGCAATACAGTAAGAAGCATGAACAGAAGAAAACTTAATGTAATGAAAGATGAACTGACTAGACGTTGACATTTTAGGCATCAGCAAATTGAGACGGACTGGCATTGGACAGGAAAACCCAGTTTACTATGAGGATATGAAAAATAAGGAACAATATTGCTTTTATATTTAGGAAGAGTATAGCAAGAATAGTTCTTACATAGAATACAACAGATAATCAAATACAGATAATCACCACTTAACTACGCTCTTAGTGAGTGTACAATATTATGACATTGCTGAAAAAGTAACTTTATGATGAGTTCTCAACACAACCTTTGCAGCATCTCTGAGGCCACATGATTAACATTCAGACATTTTGCAAGCAGCAAGCATTTATAACTGTCACAGTGTCTCACAACTGTAGGATACCATTTGCATGCTTCGCAAGTAGCTTCCAACAAGTAGAGACAATGGAGAAAACAGCAATAGAATTGTAAGTCACGAGTCATATGATGTCTTTTTAAACCTCTGTGTGAGATTTATTTAACAATAGCAGTGGAAGTGAGGTTATAAGTCCATCAGTCATGTGATGTCTCAATGACTGCATCATTTAGCAATGCAGTTGGCTGTTTCTTATCATGGTTATTGAGTGAGAATTATTTGTAATATCAATTAGGCTTTGAAGATAATCCTTTAATATGACTATTATTCCAACCACTGATGCAGAAAAGATGAGTTAAATGAGTTTTATTATCAAGTTCAGTCTGAAATCAACATGCAAGTAAGATGTGCTGCTTGTGGATGAAGGTTGTTATGCCAAAGTTGGGAAAAGTAAGGAGGAAAATGTAGCTGAATTTATGGACTAGGAAACTGAAATGAAATCAAAGAATTATCTATTAATATCTGCCATTCGAATTGTTTCTTCATTGGCAGGCCATTCTTCTAACATCAAAAATAATCCCTACATACACAGACATGACCAGATGGGATAACACAGAAATCAAGTTAACTACATTATTGGTAAAAGGTGGCAGAAGAGCTAATTATAATAGTAAAGAAGTGGACAAAGGCTAACTATGGAACAGATCATGAACTACTCATGTGTAAGTTCTAAGTTAATTAAAGCAGAATAAAACCAACCAGTTTCTATAATATGATGTTGAACATATACTGTACCATAATTTTCAAGGACATTGTTTGTTTTAAAGTGCTGGACTTCAGTGCTGGCCATTGACTGACTGACTGACTGACTGACTGACGGACTAACTAAGTCTAACCCCATACTAATGGATCACCTCCCAGTGTCTGCAGACTGTAAATCTTAAAAAAAAAATGGAAAGAGGAGAGATCCTTGAGGCACTCCACAAGTAGAGGTTGCAGGGGGATCTTTTCTCTGTGATTACCACCAGCTGAAACCAATCCTCCAGGATGAAAGAGAGAATCCATGGTCAATGATACCAAAAAACACCAAAAGTTCAATGAAAACCAAAATTGTTCTCTCCAAAAGTCATCTGCAAATGCAATAATGTACTTTCCATGCTGTATCATGACTGAAACTACTTTAAATATTTCAAATGTAGATGGAAAATGATTATGTATTCATGCAAGTTCATCACATAAAGAATGTAAATTTGGAGAGCTCTGAAATCATGACATATTGAGTAGCAATTCTACTTTTCCCTACAAAAGTGCAGATGTTCTGAGAGAAGAGACAGAAAGTGGTTGGAAAACCTGTGAGAGTTAATAGAAGATGACATCTTGATCTCTCCTTGTAACGTTCTATATTTCATGCAAGATACTTATATGCGAAAGCTTCATCTAGAATCAAACCTGGAAGTATGGTGAATTGGAATATGAATTTAATTTGACTTAATTATAATACTTTATAACAATTTCTTTAAATATAGATACGGTATTGCAAATATTGTATTTCTCTGGTAGCTCTTTCTGGATTTTTTTATTACAATGCGCATTTATTGCCTATTTATGATTAAATGTCTATAAAATTTATACTTTGAGGAGGCAGCATATTCAAGGATTTGTACTGATGTGCTTTCTTATTTCTCTCCTTTCTTATACAGTAAAGTACAGGATGAGCTTGTTAGAATAATTAGAGCTTTGATATCTCTTAATGTATCAAAACTGCTATGTTGCATTCCAAAGAATGTATCTGTCATGTGTGCACACCATGAATTATACCTGTGTTTTCCTTAGAGTTAACTTGTAGCCTTATCAGCTGTAAAACAGTTATTTTTATATACTGAGGCATCCTATTTATACACATGCTCAAATTGTCTTTGATCAGTATTCTATATAAGACAGATGAAGCTTTGGCAATCTTGCTTATCTAGGTTCATGAGATCAGTGACACATTGCAATCTGCTACCTTTGGAAAATAAATCAACTATTTGGGTCATCTCTAGCTGTTAGTGTTTATTTAGTGAATTTTTCACAGTTCATGTCATTGTTAGTAGGACAGGAAGATCTGATATTGAAAGGTTGTTCTGGGGTAGTCACCCACTGTCCCTTTTTTGTGTCAGCACTTTACTCCCTACACTCTGGAAGAACCAGGCTCCTGGAATGGCTCTGTTTTGACCCAATGACTTAGTTACCCAACTTTCAAAACTGGAGAGTTTGTTTATCCACATGTGAGCCTGATGTACAAGTGTTGCAAACTCAGCAAGCTAACTGCAAGCTGTGCGCTGGGTGTGACATTTTGGGACTCTGAGATTTGAGTTAGGGTTGGTGTACAAGAAGCCACCGTGGAGCCTTTGGTACTTGCTTGCTTGCTTGCAGGCATTTCACTACCCAACTTGATAATATCATTAGTGTGTGTGAGTGGGGAGTTTGTTCCTTGAGTTTATGCAGCAGCTTACCATGCCAGTGTTGGTGGGTATGTGGGTTTTCTCCTTGGTAGTAACAGCTGTTCCATTCTTACATTGTCCTTACACTGTAGAATCCATACAGTCCTACCAAGGAGAAAACTACACTACCACCAACACTGGCAGGGCCATCACCAACATCAAATTTGGTCATAGACCAACATGCACTAGTAGGGCTATTGTATATAAACAGGGAGCAAACCACATACTCACTAGCACTAATGATGCAACCTAGTCAAGTGATGAAACATCTGCAAGCAAAGAACCAAGTTCAGAAAGCAAAAAGGACTCCACAGTTCAACCCCAAGCTACATATAGTCTCTTCTATTAGATGCCTCTGTATAAGAATCACCATTGTTACTGAAATGTATATAACACCTTTCACTGACTATCCAAGACAGAACCAAAGAACACTGGGCTGGGGTGGGAGCAGAATTTTTATTCTCCACTTGTATAACCACTAAATGTGTGTGTGTGTGTGTATTCCCTGTCTTCACTTTCTGTTGTTGACCAAGGCTTCTGTCAACAGTCAAGCTGCCCCCAGCTACACCATTGTGCTTCTGATGAAAAGCAAGGGAGATGGATGGCAGTGAATTTCCTAACAGGCTGCAAATAGAAGAATAAAAGTTAAGAGGACTCTGGTGTGTTAAAAAGGCATTTTTTAAAAAGGGGACAGGAAAACTCAGTCTTAAACCCCATGGTTGCCTAGAGGAAGAGATGCTATCTGTTAAGGGGGAACTGGGTGCTAGAATATATGCCAAAATGGAGTGAATAGACCAAATATAACAGGATAGTGATTTCTGGAATCTTCTTTTGCAGCCCAATGCTTTCTGAATTTTCTTTGTTAAGCATGCTACAGAGAGCAAGAGAGGCATTTAGGGGACATTCTATGCAATTAACTTTTGCTCATGCTGTCTATGATGGCTTTCTTTTCATTGCTTGTTGTTACTGGCACTGTAAGCAGCAATCAAAGAGCTGCAGCATGCTTTTATTTGGGGGGAAAGAATGCATTCTGGGGTAGCAAGAAACCAGGACATAATCACCCACAGCTCAACCCACATGACCAGAAGATAAGATAACCTTTATTGCCACTTTTTTTTTTTACTGTGAGCACACTAGCCCACATTAAAATGAAATTCTGTTGCCTTCTCTCAGAACTGGAGAAGGTTACTCCTAAACAGGGAAATAAAGCTTTGGAGGAATTTCAGCTGTGAAAAACAGGATGGATGAAGCAGACAGGCGCTGTGGAGGTGGGATGGCATTTGACAGTGCTTCATGTCCCATATTCTAAGTGACCTGCTCCTGGTTCTGAATGACAAGTTGCAGCAAGTAGAGCACGAGATACAAGTATATATGAATCATGTGTTGTGGCCAGAGAGGTAGGGGAAAACTGTTAAAAATGTCATTGAATGGGAAGAAAATTGTAATCACTTGATTGTAAGAAGAATGTAAAAAAAGAAACAGAATAAGAAGCTGTTAGAAAGTTGAAAATAAATGTGCTATGGCCAATTATGCCCCCTGGGAAAAAGGTACCTCCTGTCACAAAACTTCAGCAGTGGAATTGCCACGAACAAATTGGAGAATTTGTCCTGAGCTGTCATATTCAGTGGTCTGATTCCTCAACAACCGTCTCCTGTTCTTACAAATAGATGTCTCTTTATTCCTACTACTTCCTTACCTCCATGCTTAGTTACAGAGCATATTTTTGTGCCACATCCAGAGAAGACCTTTGAATTTTAGACAAACTGCTGTCTTAGAGGCTAAAGAGTAAACAAATAATAGTTATCATGCTGCATGGTGGGAGTGTTTATTTGGATGGGAGCAACAGTGCTAACAGTATTTTCTCACTCAATGTTGTATACTATTGTAGTCCTTTTGATTTTTTTAATGTTATTTTAGATGTAACATTGTTTACTGATGGATCCACAAGGCAGTTTAAAATTAGACGTATTCTATAAAGCAGCGATCCCCAACATTTTTGGTACCAGGGGCCAGTTTCGGAAGTAAAATGTCTTCCACAGATTCGGGGGGGGGGGGAATGGTTTCACGTGCAACCTAGAGCCTGCGCATGTGCAGATAAAGCTTCGCTTGTATGCCTGCCGCTTACACGGTCAGTTTCTAACAGACCATGGAATGAAACTGGTTCATGGTCTGGGGCTTGGGGACTCCTGCTATAAAGCATGACTTTCTGTGATTTAATGTTGTGAATCAGGAAATAACCAGGGTCCTTACTGGTGAGATGGGGGGGATTGTTACATAATTTGCTGCCTCTCCTTCTAAATTATACTCTCAGTTTGGAAAACAAATTGTGCAATGTAAATAAGAGTTCAGGGAGATGTCTCTGTTATGGTACTGCAATTTGGAACAGTTGGCCTCGGGTCTTTTCTAATATCATTTTTAAAATTCCACATTGCTACTAGGACCACTGAAGATACGCCAGAAGTATTGTTTAAAACCAGAGGCATTTTTTTGTCCTGAGACTTTGTCCTGTTGCTATCGGACACAGTTTTTCTTGTTTCTTAAAAAATCGATACCTATAATTTTTAGGCTTCATCAGTTTTGCTCAAAGAAATTCTGTAGTCTTTATAGCCTAAAGTTATTACAGCCATCCACAATGGATGTCTAAACTTACAACAGAATTAGAGAATCAAGAAATTAGTCATACAAATAGAATATTTCCTTCTGTTCCTTTGGCCAGTAGAAAATAATTAAATTTTCAAAGTCTCAGTTAACTCAGTAATAACTATACAATAGGTTACGCTGTTTATCCTGAAACATCAATCCTTTATTTATATGTTTAGCAATGAACCATGACTCCAAACAAAGACTTTCAAAATTACTTCCTAAGGAGTCAGAGCCTTAAATTCTCTCCCCATGACTGGTGCTTTAAATTTTGCTACTTGCTCAAACAAGAAAGCTAAGAAATATTTGAATCTTTATTCTATAACATAGTTCATATAAGTATCCAATAAGCTATATACTTAATGGAATATAAAACATAAGTAAAACAGTGAGCAAATATTTTATGATTGTTGAACGAGCTTAAAGGAGGTAACATTCAAGTCTAAAAAGAGACCATCAAGAGATATAATTGTTTGTCTGACAAAAGCCATGTTTTAGCATTGTAGTTGTCCTCTGTGCCATGCCAGCTATGCATATGCAAAAAACAAACAATGTAAGTCTGATGTTTTAGAAATAGATTTTGTTTTTCTTAAAGCATGTTTACATTTCTTCTATGGTAATAGGCTCTGATAAATGCAACCATAAAGATGAAATATCAGCATCTATCGGGAATAACACATGAACATAAATTGCACTTCTAACCTACTTATGAATGCATTATATTCAAGAAAATGCTAGTAATGACCAATCTATTCATGGATGTTGACAACTGCAGTCATACCCTATTACAATTACTGCAACTGTTTGTTGCAATGTTATTTTCAAGGTGCACTTTGTGGTGGCCAAGCTTTCCAGGAAGACTTCTCCTTAACCTAAAAGTCCAGAAGAAGGAGAAGGAGGAGAAAGAGAAGGAATAACTCATTTCTATTTGGGCTACTGCATGCAGTTCTCTTCCCTGATTCAATATTATTTGCTTGAGCTGTAGAAAAAATACAGTATGAGCTACCCAATGTACATAAATCATGATCTCCTAATTTGAGACTGAACAAGGTCTATCTAAGTGGAGAATGGATTTGAACATGGATCAGTCTGGCTGAAGTCCAGTTCCTATACTATACTTATTTGCTTCTTCAGATATGCTGACCCACAACTCGTATCAGTGTTGAGCAATTTGTCTTTGGTCATGCTGGTGGGATTTGATGGGAATCAGAGACCAATGTCAATTGGAATTGGTTGGTTCAAAGTAGTATGAAACAGAGCATAACAATTTTGGATAATTTATATTCCTACCAATCACTTTATCAATAAACTTGAGTGCCATTATGATAGAAATAAAAAGTTAACTTTTCCTGAGATTGCATGCATTTTGCTATCAGACTGATTTTTTAAATATACTGTATATCTTTCCCTACTTTTCCAATTAAATGGATTCACTACCCCTCGCAAACAAAGAAGCCTTGCACCACCACCCCTCGGTAAATGAAGTACAATAACCCAATAAAGGCTACCAACCTCAACAAGAATATGCCCACATCAGGAAAGCTTCTGCTGCAACACTCACCAAAGCCGGCTTCTTGCCATCTGCTTTCCCAGCTTTTAGCGGCCTCTTAACAGAGCATCAAAGAATAAAGAAATACGAGGAGGGAGGGAATGGGTTAGCAATTACAAGCAGAAAGAAAAGATTGTGGGCAAGAATGATTTAGAAGAGGAAAGCTGCTTTTCTGGGTCCCCAGTCACCTTTTTCTTCTTTGCTACTATAGTGAGATTGCTGATGTCTGAAAGGTAGAAGTCTATTAAATCTCTCAGCAACTCATTGGTCTTCAAAATTTGAGCAGATTTTGTTCCCAACGCCTATATTCCAATTCTGGTTTCCTATTCTTTGAGTTGTTTACTTACTTGTGAGTGTTCTGGAAACAAAGTAAACCACTGCAGAAGAAACTAAGAGGAAAGACTCTTTCCTTAGTGCTTCACAAAACACATAGAGGGACAAGAGAAAATATGTCAGTGTCTTGCTTGGGCAAGCCACAGAGAAAATGAAGACAAAAAGATTAGGGGAGATAGTCAGAAAAGAATCCAGGAGAATCTGGATAAAGAATCCTCCACTAGCAACATCAGTGGTAGCAGTACTTTTTCATATTCACATTCTACTTGAATTTGCATTGAGAAGGCTACTTCAGCATGTAGCACCTGAAATTGTTCTAAGTCAGCATGCAGATGAATGGAAATTTGTAAGGCTGCATTTCATGCTTGCAAAAACCATATTTTTTAAAAAAATCCTTTACAATAGAACAAATATAAAGACAATCCTGCTTTGGGGATACATATTTTCAAAAAGGTAGTTATGTTTTATTAACATTATTTTGCCAGATATTTTAGCTGAACCAGGCCTCAAGATTTTGCATTAGGCACAATATAACATGTCTCTTGAAACAAGCTTAGAGCTACAAGCAGTCTTCGACTTACAACAGTTCATTTTGTGACCGTTTTCACTGCATTGAAAAGTGACCTATGACCACTTTTCACACTTATGACCATTGCAGCATCCCCACAGTCATGTGATCAAAATTCAGAGGCTTGGAAACTGACTCATACTTATGATGGCTGCAGTGATCAGCTTTTGTAACTGTCTGATCAACAAAGTCAACGCAGAAGCCAGATTCACATAATAACCATAGGACTAACTTAACAACTGGGGCAAGAAAGTTTGTAAAACGGGACAAAATTCACTTAAACAAATGTTTCACTTAGTAACAGAAACGTTGTGCTCAATTGTGGTCGTACATTGAGGGCTACCTGTAATGTTTTTTAAAATACAGAGCTGATTTACAGTAGAAAATATTCTTGGCTGTAGGGGACAGGGTCAATACACAGTAGATGTTAGGAGAGAATTCTTCTTCTACAGATTTACAACTACAACTCTGAGGAAGATGGGCAGTTAAGAAATACGAAATATAAATAAATAAAGTGCTAACTGGGTAGTCCCTAAGATTTCACCAAGATACTTCTCCTACATTGCCTTCTCTTTTCTTACTGTTAACTCAGCACAAGTGGAAAATATTTTTAAATAGACAGCACTTGAGGTAATACTGGTTCAGCACAGTGGGATCACTCACCAGTAGCAAACCTCATCCCCAGGGGAGGCTGCCAGCTCTACTAACTACCAACGTATCTTCTGGAGCCTGAAGCTCCGTTTTTGTGCCTTACTCTTTGACTAACACATGTAGACCCCAAACTCCTAGAAGGGCAAGCAATAATTTTTAAAAATTCACCGTTCAAATCAATATATTTCCTTTAAAATCGTATATCATTATATCTGAGTTGCAACAGCTAGTTAGTTCAGTTTCTTTCTTTTTTAAATCATATTTTATTAATTTTCTAATTTTACATTTAAGTATTTAAAAAGCAACATGGTGGCTGGGTTAATCAATAATTCAATAACAAAATCTTTAGTACAAATCTCAAGTTACAACATCAAATATTTCCTCTCTTTTTCCCCTAACATTTACTGTCTCATATTTAAGGTAATACAGTTTTTATTATATCAACTCAGTAAAAACATCATTATTACATTTATCAATAAATTTTAGCTTATACGTATCTTAATTATTTTTTACATTCAATCTTCATAAACAATCCATATCCTGTTATTAATTTTTTCCCAATTTTTAGTTTCCCATCAATATTCCAATTTAATCTTTGATATTTATAATTTTCAGGTTTTAGGTGACCAAGATTTCCCTTATCTCAATTCATAACAGAATCTAATATCCAAAATAACATTTTATCTATTTGAATATAATCTTGTTCTATTTCCTAAGTTATCTATTTCCCACCATATTAAATCATCTACTTAATAATATAATATCCCCTTTAATAAATCAAAACCATTGTATATATTACCTGGGTTAATCAATAAATCAAACATATTCATAATAATTAATTATTTTTCTTTTAGGTCTAATTTTTAAATATTAAACAGATAAAGTCCTTATTTTCAACTAATTTCCAAATATTTTAAATCTAATGACCAGAATTCCCCTTATCTCAACTTCTCCCTTTAATCCTCTAATTAATAATATGAAATCCCCTCTAATAAATCAAAATCCCAATTTTCTTCAGCCTTATTCTGGATTTCTTCCTTTGCCAACTAGGTTTCCATATCAGTGCTTTTAGATCGTCAAATAGATCTCCTTCTATTATTGGCACCACCATTTAATTGCCATTTTTGGGAAGGACTAGCCCATTTGTATTNGGTCGCCATCTAGGTCCTCTGGGCCATACCAGGCCCTCCGCTGAAGAGCCAGGGCCGGGGAGGGCAGGGCCGGAGCTGGAGCTTCCGCCGCTCAGTTGAAACAGGGCCAACACCAGGCCGCCCAGCCAACGCTAGGCCGCCCGACCAACCAGGCAGGCCAGCGCCAGGGCCAAAGAGCCAAGCAATGGGGGCGAAGTCAGGTCTCCACCGCCAGGCCGCCAAAGATCTTCCAGGCCGCCCGGGTCCTTCCAAGCCACAGAAAACGGGCCGAAAATAAGCCGAACGACAGGCCGCCCGACCAACCGGAACAGGCCCGCGCCCGGCCGGGGAGCCGAATAACACAGTCAAGACCAGGCCTCCACCACCAGGCCGCCCGAGATCTTCCTGGCCGGAGTTCTTCCCGGCCGCCCAGGTCATTCCAAGCCGCCCGAAAGCCAGAGTTTTCCATAAAGTTGTCTCTCTATTATTCCAATTCCCCATAATTGTCCTGATATGTTATCTTCCATTCAATCTGTTCTTATTCTTTCTCAAATTTCTTTTGATTTATATAGAAAGTCTTTTCCATTTTCAATGTTGTCACTCCCTTTTCTGGATTTTCCATTAACTGTATTTGTTGGTCAATTGAGTCCTCTGTCTTAATATTTGATTGTTCTACTTCTTCTGTTATCTTCTGCGTTGTTAGTTCTTTGGTTGTAGTCAAAGTTTGGGTTTGTGTATCTAAGCTGGTGTCTTGAACTTTTATATTAGATCTTATTTTATTACAAGCTGATATATTGCTTCCAACATGGAAAGGATCTTTTCCTGGTCTTCATCCATCTCTTTCATGTGTTTATAAATAGATTTTATAGTCCAAGGTATTTCATCATCTCAGATAGTAACCAATATTTCTCAAATATTCTCTATCCTTCCGTTAAGGGGTGTATATTGAGACTTTCAGTCATTCCCAAATGTAAGTGTCAAGTTTATCCGGTCAATACGACGGGTCGATAAGAGAATGTCGACTCAAAGAGTGTCCACCACGGTTCCAGTCTTCTCAGAATAGATTCCAAACCCGAAACTCGGTTCAGAGACAATCCTTTATTGTTCAACATTATGCAAACTTTGCCACAAGATGTCACCGATGCCGTTTAAGATTTTTTAAGTCCAAAATTTTTATAATCCTTTTCCCAATTTTATTTCTTTTTTATAGATAAAAGCAAAAGTCTCCAATAAAAATAGGAAAATTTTTGGTCCCAAGGTTTCAGGAATATATAAATCCAATTAAATTAAAGTTGTTCTTTTAATGCTTTAATTCCCCTGGGTAGTTAGTCGCTGCTATTCTTAGAGGGTGGGATAGAAATTCCCTTCCCTCTCTCCTCACAGGGGGAAAGATACTTCAGGCAGCTTTTACAGGAAAAGAAAATACTTAGGGTAAAGAGAAGATCGCATCTCACCCAGTTTCATCCGTGCTGCTTTCGAAGTGCTTGGTGGTAAGTTTGACTTCGGCTGTCTGCAGCCTAGTGATGGGCCATATTACTATGGCCGGTCTTTCCTCCGCTGGTTTGGAGGGTTGCCCCAGATCAAGCGGAAGGGCTGCTGCCCTCCCGTGATCAAGCAGGGGGTCCCCTCCTTGCTCATCGCCACTACAGGGCAACTTTCGACCCTTTCCAGGGTCCCTCAGGGAGTGAAACCGAACGCGGAAGACAGAGCTTGTCTTCCAACAGCCGCGGCAGCTGCGATGGCAAACCAGAAGTTCAGTTAGTTCAGTTTCTCATGTGGTTATCCCTAGATGACCTCCAAGGTCCCTTCCAACTTTATTATTATTATTATTGTAAAATGTTTATAAAAGGTTAAGCATCAACAGTTATGGAAATATTTTAAATGCCTGCTTTTTGATTGATAGTAAAATATAACCTAGAGATCACCCATCAGATTCATCCTAAAGGCAATTGGCATTCTGTTGTGGCTCTGAACAGAATGGACAGAATTTAAATCAGTTTAGTTCCTGTTCCAAAATTATCCTGGATTTTATTAATCTCCAAATGTAAGAAATTTAAGAAAAGATCCCAATTTCTACCAGTTTAAAGCTAAGCCTTAGAAAAGTCACTCCTGTCCTACTTGCTGCTCTATTGATTATTGTGCAAATATTGGGTTTCCTGTTGATGCAGGTCTGGCTGCAAGGTCTGTTTCACTGCTGTTTGCATATTCCAAACTAAAACATGGATTAAAACAAGGAAGTTTATGTAATGTTCCAAAAAGGGTTGTATCCTGTGGCAAGTGCAAACACACAAGAGAGATGAATGCACAAATGTTTCTTTCATCAGAAACTGAACCAGTAACTATTTTTCTCATAAGACTAGAGCAGATTTAGTCACTAAAAATTACTTTCTGAATCATCTATCTAGCAATAATTTAAAAAAAACCCCGGCAAAAATAACTATTCGTCCTTAATTTACCAGGGAAGAAAGCTGGTCTCCAAGTACTGGGGTATTTTCTTCAGGATTAATATCTCTGTTGGGTTTTGTCACCTGAAATAACTCATTGCACCAATGTAAGAAGGAAAAGAATGCCGTGTTCATATTCCATATTCCTTGCCTTTTTCACTCTATATACAAAGAGGTCATCTGAGAACTGACAGTGGCAAAATAAAACTGCAGGCTGAACCATAACATTTTCCTGCCTTTGGCAATAATGATGCATTGACTCAATTCCACCGCCTCTTGTACATGGAATCTTCATTCAGTGACGAGGATGGGATAATGTCTTCCAGCACAATTTATTTTGATGGCTGTGGGCAAACATAACACTGCCTATCCAACACAAGAGACCTAGTTGTTACTATTGCCTCCAATGATCATCTAATGATAGGCCTGGTTCTATGACTCTTAACTAATCATTGCCATAGTCATGGTAATTTTAGAAAGTTTATTTGGTTTGTCTACACTGTGTCCTCCCTGGCTCAAGGCTTATTTAGCTGAACAGAAATAAGAAAATGTGAGAAAGAGATCATTACTTTCCAATTCCTGAGATTGATCTTGCCGAAGCACCATACAGAGAGAGAGAGATTCCATCTGTTGAACGGTGCAGAGACACAACACTGTTGACCTTTGTCTGGTATGTCCATGTAATAGGCACAAATGTCTGAGCAAGAAAAACATGCATACATGCTGCTAAAATGTGCAGGGTTTCAGATCACAATAAGGTCCGAGTACAGTTTTTCAAAGATCACAACCAACTCTGTGATGGGATGAGGGGTAGGTCTGGGAAAACTCAGTATTTGGGATAGCATCCATTGTTTCAACTAACAGATAACCCTGAAATCCTTAATGACACACAAGAACTTCTGCAGTACTAGTTTAATTCAGATTAAGTATAACATAATTGCTAATGTCTAGTCTCAGTGCCAGTTTTTAGAAGTCCTTGGTTGTCATTGGGTGACATGTCTTCACTTCCTGAGGCAGCCTACCTCTTTTTCTCTGCAATACATGTGCAGGAAAGACAAGTGGATGCTACAACTTGCTCTTCCCAATTCTCCTTACCAGTCAGAGAGGCCAGCTAAATAGTCTGTGGCAGTGATTTTAGAGACCGAGTGCCCAAACTGCAACCCAAAACCCACTTATGCATCGTCGAGTGCAAGGTGGGTGTGGCCCATTGGGTGGGCATGGCTGCAGTGGTAACAGCAGACTGGGTGGGATTAAAAAGTTCAATCAATCAATTCCAACTTGGCAAGATCTTTTTTTTTCCCGCGAGAAGTTGAAATTGACTAATTGATTGAACCTTTTTTTTTTTTGTACACGGCGGCAGAGGCCTAAAGCGAAAAGGTTTTATAAAACCCAGCTGAAGGCCTAGGACTGGGATGACGGCGCGTGTGCCCACAGAGAGGGCTCTGAGTGCCGCCTCTGGCACCCGTGCCATAGGTTCGCCACCACGGGTCTGTGGTATTAAGGAGAAGGAACAGTCAATATAGAAAGTTCCAAAGATAGGCAATATGCCCCCTGGAGAGATCCTGGCCTTCCCAGGGACCTGATAGTAACAACACATCCTAACTTAGTGCACTTGGCTTCTTCTTATTAGGATTGTTACTGCTTTAAGTAAGGTTGATTTTTTTTCAACTCATAAATGCAAATTCAGTTGTACCAGAAATTATTTGGGTTATAATTGAAAAAGATGGGGCCACCTGAATATTTGCAATTGATTCTTAAAAGAATGATCTTGGCCTGAAGTATAATTCTCTCCCTCCATCTTCCTCAAGAAAGCTGTTTCAAATGAGTGAAAATAGAACATAAAATTTCAAAGAATTGAGTAACCAGCATGGACAAGTTAACAAAGAAAATGTCAATAAAAACAAAAAATAATTAAGACAATAGGCTTTTCTGCATGTGCGTGTATGTTCTGAAAGGTAGGATTTTTCTCTTATAATCAATATAATACTATATTACATTCTTTTACAATGAATATAAAATAATACTAAAATAATCTTTCCACCTAACAGTATGGCAATTTTTATTTCTTAAATTATTTTTCCTGTTCAATGTTTTTTTTAAATATACCCATATTGAGATTTTGGTAGAATATATATTTTGGCTGCAAACTGATAGACATATCTTGGAAGAGAAGCACCTTTGATTTGCTATACGTGCTTAGTAGTTAGGGAGTTCAGTAGCTAGGTACTGATTTTCTGAACCCTGGAGAATCTCATAATATAAATAAGTAAATACTTATCTCAGAGAATTCATTGCTAAAGTAATTAAGATTTATATTTGAGTATACATATATAAAACTATAGTACCATAGACTACAGTATAAGCTCCTCTACCCTCTATTAAAGTTATATTGACTGTATACAGCACTGCATTTTTGAAAAGCATCTTTGGGGCAATTACTTAACTATTAGCAGATAAGCAACAGTACACTCCTACATTTAGTGTCAAGCTACAAATTAAAATATTGCAATCTAAAATGACTAATTGGTTCACAATTCCATTGAAAATAAAGAAAATGTATCCCATTATGACAAAAATAAATGTATTATTTACATATTATTACTCTATTTCTACATCTTGAGAAAAAGTCTCTAAGAACTATCTTTCATAAGTTTATTGTTACTGTTGAGTAAAAATAACAAAACGAACAACCTCCAAACAATTGAAATGAAGTTTTAACATATACAAGAAAAATTGTTTCATCATCAGTAAAAATATCCAATTTAACATTGGTTTATTGTTTATAACACAGGGTCGTATAAAAAAAATAAGTTTTTTTACCTGAAAAACACAAATAGAATCTCAGTACTACATTATCTATTGCCTGAAACATTTTTTTTAATAGGTAATTTTAGCAGATACTAACTTTTCTCAAATGCTTGTTTTATCAATTTTATCTCTATGTTTAACAAGTATAAATCAGACCAACAGTGAAATATGTGAAAAGATGAATAGTTCAGAAGCTAAATCTTATTAGTTAACAACCCATTTTTACACTTTTATGCTCTATTGTTCTTCTGGAGGTTTTACACTCATAGGTTTTGCAACTAACAAAGAACAGTATGCAAATAATAAACAGTATGCCACTACCTATTGATGTAACAGCTGTGGTAAGTTCTTCAGTATCATTTTCAATCTTTGACCTGTAAGAATCCATCTGCCTGCAATTTTTTTTCACTAGAATCCTATTTGCTCAGTCAAGGAAGAAGAAAGGAAAATGGCACAAGTTTCACATTGCAAATATAATAAACAAAACATTACATACCAGAGCTTTGGCAAGCTGAGAACGATCAAAGAAACAGATAAAAAAAGATAAGAGGAAACTATTGCAAATCTTAATTAGCTGAGAAACAATTTGAAGGACACAAGCTGCTATCTTCCATATATCTGCAGCATTAGGATTTCACCAAATACTCTCTGAGGTAGCATTACCAAACTCCTACATCCTTGCTACCTGCCTCATGAGCTCCTCTGCCAGCATACAATCAACAATACTAAGTTGTCTGTTTTTAGCAAAATGACTCCAATGGGCAAATGTCTAAAACACAGGTGTTCAGATCTTCTTTTAGTGAGCTATAGCTCCATTTTTTTCTTCTACAGACAAGGTTTTATATTTAAGGCAGAGAAGTACTCTTGATGGCAGTCTTAGCAAGACTCAATTTTAGCTCAAGGAAAACATTGCTAAGGAATTAAAAGATAAGATCTTTTCTGACAGATGATGGGATTAAAGAGCTATAAAGCAGATATATTCCCAACAAATAAAATAAAGGGAATTATATAAAATCAGCTGTTAGAAATCAACAAATAAACCAGTAATTAATTGGTTTAATTATCCTAAACCAACCTGTTAATTGTTTTCCTTCTTCAAATACACTTATTTTCCAGGATCTAGCTTTCCCTACAGTCCCTAAAGCATAAAATAATATACCCGGGTACTCTGTGCAGAAAAACTGAGAGCAAAGTGCATCATGCTAATCCCATCTCATTTACAGGAAGACTTAATAAAAAATGTGCTCCTTGCAATCTTTGGTTTTCAGGAAATCTGAAACGATGTTTTACATTTTTAGACAGGAGAAGAAAATCTGTTGGAAGCACTAAAGGAATGCAGAATCGGTTAACAGATAAGAGAGTAAAGAAAATCTGAGCTCTGGGAAAGAATTAAGTATATGGAAGGGACTCAAAATAACTCCATCTTGATTCTTGGTTGCTAAAAGCGGGGATAGAAAGAAACTCTGTCAGGCATTTGAAATGCTATTTTTATACCCAACAATAGAATTCCAACAGTCCTTGTGGTGTCTAATTCCTGACTTAGCCGACCTTGAAAGGCTGACAAAGAGGGAGGGAGTTCCCACTGGAGGAAAATAGAGATCTAGCCATTATTTGTATAGTGTACATATTAAAATCAAATCTTTCCTGAGTTATACTATTCACCCTCTCCCAAGAAATCAAATGGCATAAATAAAATATGGTCAAGTGCATCATTTTTTTGTGTTTCATCATGCTTTATGTGTATTATGTTTAACTTTAAGCTTTATACTGGTCAGTGTGAAAATGCAAACAATGTCCTGACTAATACATGTTCATAAATATAATCTCCACTATTAACATGGCCAATTAAAATTCTCTTCCCCTATATGGGGAGAACAAAGAAGGAAAGATAAGTTGAAAAATATCCCAAAAATATATGAATTAATTAAAAATCAGCACAACTTAGCAGTCAGCAAAAAGCCTGCATTTAATGAATTAATTGAATTAAATTCTAATTAAATTAGAATTTTCCACATCAAATGCATTTTTTTCAGAAGGAGAAAATGTAAGAATTGGGGTAAACATAAAAATGATACTTAATTGCTACCAAGGCAAATTATCTGAATGCTAAAAGCCCACTTCATTCACTGACCTTTGAAATATTACATATTGGTTTAAAAGGCCGTTGGTAAGGGAGAGCTAGACCTCTTTGTTTCATTCAATCTAGTCTATTATTCTTGCCATTTTCTGATGCTTTTTTTCTTTTTTCTTTTCTTTGATTGTTTAAATTATCCAGAGTCACTGGGAGTCAGGCGGTGTACAATTTTAATAAATTATTATTGTAAATGATTAGCACATATATAATAAATTCATACCTACACTGCTGATAGTCCATTTAAGTACAATCTAAATGGAGAGTAATGCCACTGCAGCCACAAACTCATACAAAATTGTGGTTCCATCATTACTAAACAAGCATGTGACAATTATCTATCTTATATTGTTCACATGAGTAGTCTGCACTCAAATAGCATTTTTGCATTACCAGCCTTTGTTAGAGCATCAAAATAGACCCTTGAGATATATTTAAGTTTTTCTACATGACGTACATAAAGCCTTTTAGAGAAAATTTGAAGTGTTTTAATGGATAAGAAATACTAAGAAAGATTCTTCAAGTTTCTGTTTCTAAAATAAAATCCTGTTTTGCTTTATTTTGGTGATATTGCTGAGTTTTAGTATTAATAATTAAATATGTATTGTTTAAAATTTATGTTGCCAGAGAAAGATGCGTAAGAACTGAATCTCACAACTAGCCTGATCTAAAAATGAAGATATAAACTCATCTTAATAATGAGTATTCAGAAACAAGGCTTTCTGATTTTAAGTGGGTTTGTTCTCAGGCAAGAATATATACTGTACTATAGACAATAGCTCCTGCAGCCTTATAGGCTTAAAATGATTATCATTATTTTATTAAACCTATTACACAACTCCAAATTTTTTTTGATTTACAAACACCATAACATTAGGTCTCACTATGAACTTTACCCTTACAACCTAATATAATGGCATAATGTATTACAATATCAATATTTTTAAAGAAAAATAAGGTTAAAAAGTAAAACTCAACAGCCCACCCTTAAGTTAAAAAAAATGAAAAAGATATAAGAATCTCAAGAATCAGATAACTAATACAAATTACTTTTCGAAAGTCTGCTCAAACACAATCACCCTGATGATCTTATGAGTTATATTTCAGTAAGAGTTGCAGAGACAAAAATATTCTCTTAACTGTAATAACACATACTATATGAATCAATGATCAGACCAGCATATTTATCATTAAAATAGTATCACAGTGAAGGAAAGTAATCATTAATTATCATCAATATAATATTCAGTTTTTTAAAAAAATTAGGGGGATTAAATGAAAGGTAATGGCTCAATGTTGTAAATAATCAGATAGCAGCAGTGATGCACTAAAAGCTCTGTTGCGTTTTTTTAGCATTGGGAAGTTGCTGAGAAAACAGTGTATTGCTATTATTTGTGAAACTGAGGTTTGCGATAAATTCTTGTTAGTATGCTTTAAGCAATGCTCTGTGATTACCTTTAAAAGGAGTCCCTATGATTGAAATTCACCACTGAATGCAAGTTGTTTATAGTGACTGTGTTGATGTGAACACTGTGCATCACTGGGCAAAAAAGAAAAAAAAGAAATATGGTAATCTGGAAAGAACTGATTTGTGTGATCAAGAATAAAGTCGATTACCTGTGATAGCAACTGACAAATTTCACATGAAAAATGTTCATTAACTGATTAAGAACAATTGATGAATCATTCAAAAAAAATTGCTATCAAGCTTGGCATTTCACAGGAATGTGTTATATTACGTTTGTTCTTCAATATCAGAAAGTTTGTAGAATATGGGTTCCTTGCATGCTGATGGCAGATATAAAAGCTTCAAGAGTTGAAACTTGCCAACAGTTGTTGTCGTACTATGAGAAGATGAGGAATTTTATAACAGTCAAAGAAACAGGGGCTCGTCATTATGATCCAGAACAAAGCATTAGTCCATGGACTATCATTGCAAAGCTTCAACTAAGAAAAAAGAATTCAAAAACCATGCTTCGGTAAGAAAACTCATTGATAGTTTTCTGGGAGTTAAATGATATTATTTACATGAATTTCCTTGAATCTGGTACCACTACTGTATCACTTAAGAATACCACCTTGTAATACTTTGAAACAGTATTAAGCAGAGTTCAGAAGCACATGAAAAAAAATAAAATAATGCAACATGACATCAGGCCCTAATCTTCATGAGCCGCCAAGAATCAATCCAAAAGTTTAATCACCATTTCTTACCCCATCTACCCATACAATCCATACATGTTGTTGGATGATTTCTGCCTTTTCTCAAAACCAAAAAACTTTGTGGGCATCTATTAGACTCAAATGAAGAAATGAACCAGGATCTGGTTGGAACTGAGTGTTTCAGGCTTAACACTTTTGAGCTGAAGATATTTTTCACACCTCTAACTACATGATAGCATTGTTGCTTTGAAAAAGTGAATGATCTTCCAACAGATAATTCCTATCTAACACCCTACAATGGATTACCGGATGGGGGAAAAATATGAATTTAAACAACTGGGACCTATAAATCAGCAGTGCAGATTGTTCATATTCAGGGATTTAGTCAAATAATATTTCCATTACTTTTCATTTTTTTATTCCACCTGACTGCAGAGCAGTTAGTAATTGTTTAATGCTTGTTGCTTAACCACCATTGAGCTGTACTGTGGTCTTCCCTGGTTATTTTTCCTTAAGGTTTTATTGGAGAAATAGTTCTGTAAACACTGTTTTTTTCTTGAACCTGCTGATACTTCTTTCATGGAAATGGATAGTATGGAATTGTTCAGTTTCCAATATTACCATTAATATGAAATAATTCTATCTAGTTGTTAGCCATCTAAAATATTCCTATGGCTCATTTGGTCAACAAATATCTGATATCAACCAATAATAATATTACATAAACAAATCTGAAAGATCTGAAATAAATATCTACTCTTTCCCACAGCACGTTTTTCAGCTACCTATGTGAAAATCAACCTGTCGTTCTTTCCCCTTATGTATGGATTCCCTTTTTGTTAGTAGTGTTAGGAGTATGAGGAGCATTAAAGAAAATGGAATAGGATGTAGGTTACTAAATACATATGTAAGGCCCCATGAACCAACAACAACTGAATCACATTGTGGCCTATCAAGGTCTCCCTGTACTTGCCCTGGTAGAATGAAGAAAGTTTATTTTTCATTTAAAATATTCATACCAAAATTGTGGCATATTCAAATTAGATACACTGAGAATCTGTTCACATATTACACAGAGTTGAAGGCCAGAGTCCCACAAAAATGAGTGGCAGAGCAAACAGAAAGGAGCAAAACAGTTATCAATCCCTACCATGACATGAACTTTCTCTTTCTGCATTTTACAGTAAGAAAGCTCTGCCTGTTAATAACTATGAATGCTAATCTTATTATTTTTACTTTTACAATATAACTTTCTGCTACAGAAGAGTACTTAACCCCTGGAAAGATGTGCATCTTTGTGGACAATGTTCTTGTTGCTATGCAGTTCTTTCTTTTGGTCACCAAAGAAACGGGATATGGTCACTCCCTGGAATGAGTGGCA